>NC_065899.1:10317632-10622765 GCF_905147045.1 Nymphalis io
GGATCGTTACAATGAAATGTTACATATTTCAGATTGCACTCAAATTCCACCTTGAAATTTTCTCTTCCAAACTAGTTTAACACCAATAAATATGTTTTAGGTATCAACAGACATCAACAGAGAATCGACTTCAGTTGTTCTTTATTTAAAATATTTGCAAATGCCTATTAGATCCTTCCAAGTAATTACTAATAAATGAAATACGACACGGGAGTATAATTATAGAATCATTTAAGAAAACACCTAAGTATCTATTCAAATGTAAACGCTCATAAATATCATTTAGTATTCGAAGTTCGACGGCAACGAGACATATCTCACAAGAACACACCATTAAAAGTGTTGAAATAAATCAAGAATTCGGCTCAATAATGAGAATCAATAGAAATTCAAATCGGCTTATACTCGTACATGTCCCGTACGTGTGTAAGCCTTCAATCGCTGTGTTTGTGTTTACTCAATACTCAGACATATCTACTTTAATCGTGTTCTGTTGCAATGTACGATACGATACCTATCTTTGTTCCTGTCGAATCAACGGATCATTCGTTTCTAATGCATTACGTATTCTTGTTGAGCAACGGATACAACTTGTCCGCGAATGCAATAACTGATGAGAAAATCTGTTTATACCAATAGTTGTCTGACTTAAATGATCTTAGATAGTTAACGCACTGACTATGGACAATATCATAAGATCAAAATGATTTCCCGATAAACAGTAAATAAATATTTCTGTTTATTTGTATTCGGATGTAATATAAATAAATTTTTAATCATCGATTGCGTGCATTTCATGTAAAATATATAAAAACAATATAATATACTAGCAAGAGCTTAGCATTGCTATGGCTCTTTTTTTAATTTGTGTAAAAAAATGTTCGACGCGACTTGTGTGCATTGATGCTTTTACGTCGGAAATCTTTACGCACCAACAACAACATTACGTAGATTAAACGAAATTGAATGAATAATGTGTGTGCGCATAACATGGACAAAAACAAGTTTATTTTTTAAATATAAGATATTATTAAATTTAAATACAGAGACAATTATTTTCTCTTATATATTTATATAACTTGCACGTTTAGTACAAATATATACAAGTCATTAAAAAAAAGTATAAATCAAGTACGGTTAATGAGTAGCCGTGGCCTTCAAAGATAAATATGTTTAATAAAGATGTTACTCATCAATTATTCTGCCAAATACCGCGTGGGCGCAGCTATATACAATAGATGTTAATATTAGCTTTTGAAACAAAAAGTTTCTGTGAATTAAGTGGCGTAGTATAACGTCGACGAACATTTTGGCATTCAATATCATTAATTATATAGATATACCATGCGTATTTCTATGTTTACAACATTTTATATCTCAGAGTTGTAAGGATCAGTGAGCCGATCAGTGTAATTTTGTGTAAAGTGAAGCCGTTACTGTATTACTAGGCGGTTATTGGAACAACCTACATTCCATACTGATCGATGGTAGCTTGACTTTTAATCAGTTTTGTAAAATAACTATTTAAAAGCGGTCACATTTTTGAAAAACGTTAATATTAATTTTATATTTAATACCTTATTGGTTATAGTTTTCGTTTGATATTTGAATAAATAATGCCGTTAAATTCGCTTCAGCTCGATTTTCCGTTTAATTTATATACTATCAATTGTAGCGCTTACACAATAATAGATTTTGGTCAGCGCACGTTGTTAACCAATTGTCATTTAAACTCTTGTTATGAATGCATTCACATCACAAATACAATGCGCTGTAATCCACAAATATATTGATGGTTACATTACGCAATTTTATCATGCGTTGCCCAAATTGACCTACCTCCGAAAAAGTTTAATAGATCGTACAATGCAGCTCAACTATTATCCAAATAAGGATGTCGAAATGATGAGCTCTCTTTAAAGCGAATGTGATTCACTGCCGTTTTAGTTTACTAATAAAAATTGTTCATGTCAACTCAAAGAGCAATGCAATTGTAACATTATTTGAATTTGTTATGGGCGTTTATAAAGGTAAAGGCCCATAGCTGATTATTTGGACATTTTGACAGCTGACCACTCTCGTTACCACTGTTGTCGTGAAAGGCATCACCTACCCAAATGCAAAGCTAATTGAATACAAAGAAACCGATAGCTCAGGAATGTATTTTTCGTTTAGTTGTGTTATAAATGAGGCGATGCAGGGCAGATGTTGGCTTTAAGGCAAGTCAAGGATATGTAGCTTATTCAAACAAGGTAAGCAATGGTCATTGGTGTAGAACTTCTTAGCAATGAAGGTCACTATGGGAGTGTAGATATGATAAAAAAATATACTTGGGCCTTTGTACTTTTTTCAAATATCAACGTTGTGAATTTTAAATTTTTGGATTATTTTTCCCAAGATTTCACCAAGATTTTCAGAGCAACGGAAGAAAGGAAAAGTTTGTTACGATATCGCCTTTATAAATACTATGTACATTTAATATAATAAACATATTTCCAAAGAATTCTGCTTATAGTAAATCAAGAAATAAAAATTCAAAACCTGGTGCAACGTATAAGCTAAGACAGGGAATTTATTTGCGAGTCCTTACATCCTTCATGCGACAAAGCAATAGCTAAAAGGAAGCCCTAGGCGCCAGCAAGAACCCGTGTCTTACAGTTAATGACGTCATTAAATATGAATCCAAGTGACTTGGCTCTTTTGTGCGCTGATATTACACCTGCCTTTGCGTCGTACCGTATCCTTACATCGAGATCTTTGTGAGGCTCTGTGATGGCTGCCGTGACTGCTGTAGCATATAGTGAACCTGAATATAGTTTAAGAAACTTTCTCGTTTTTGATATAATTCATACCAAGACTATTTGTTTTGTTCATTTTGTGCCGGATCAAGATAGATTATTGGTAGAGTTAATATTTTACTAACAATGTTGTTGAGTTAGATCGGTGGCGCAAATCTGTAGCTGAAATGCTACCATTTTGTTGACGTTTTATATTAGTAACTGTAATAATTCTGAAGTGATTAAACATTGTACAACTTTAATTAGTTAACACTTTTGTTTTTGCCTTTAATCTTCATGACGTACGCAAGACCTTTAACCACTAATTACGATGTCAAGTATAATAATATTTTTCTCCGACATATATATTATATATTTTAATTGGATATAAGAAATATTGCAGAAACGTATTTAACTGTCGAAGCTAAGAATATATTTTATTGATATTTTATTGCTACGATGCAGATGTGTCGTATTTGGTTTCCTGAATAATATACATTTCAAGTAATATATTACGTTCGATATCACTCTGACAGCTATAGGCTATATATTATATATATTTTAGACAGGAAAACGAGCAAATGGGCAACATGCTGGTAAGTGGTTACATGCGCTCATAGTCATTTGAAATGAACGAATTATAAACTCCATATACATTTAATTTGCTTTACTGGTGGTAGGGCTTTGTGCAAGCTCGTCTGGGTAGGTACCACCCACTCATCAGATATTCTACCGCAAAACAGCAATACTTGATATTGTTGTGTTCCGGTTTGAAGGGTGAGTGAGCCAGTGTAATTACAGGCACAAGGGACATAAAATCTTAGTTCCCAAGGTTGGTGGCGCATTGGATATGTAAGCGATGGTTGACATTTCTTACAATGCCAATGTCTAAGAGCGTTGGTGACCACTTACCATCAGGTGGCCCATATGCTCGTCCGCCTTCCTTTTCTATAAAAAAAAAAAAAAAAAACCTAGGGATCTAAAATATTTTGAAGTAAGTTAAAGTTTTCAATAATAAAATTGTTTCTTTTAAGAATGTTTTCAACTACGTTAAACAGTAATTTAAGGCCAAAGATTGAATATGTTTTAAGCTATTTGGATTAAAAGCCCGAGGCAGTTCAGTGGTTAGAACACGTGAACCCACACCGATAATTTTCATGTGCTTATTTGTGTTTATTATTCATTTAGTACTCAACGGTAAAGAATAAAATCGCGTGAAAACCAAAAAAAAAAGAGAATGTGTCAGATGAAATTTTATCACTATCTATCTACCAATCCGAGTATGTTGAAAGAGGGGGCTTCGTTCAGCAGAGGCACATTTATGTTACTTTAATTTATTCAGACTATTGTGCTTAAAGTAATACGAACACGAAATTAAATACAATAATATATTCATACGAATTGTTTACTTCTCTCATTACGTTTTGACAACAAATTGATAAGTGAGAGGTAAAGGTATTATGACCATGCTAATTAACATCTCAGTAAAATATTATATTCAATTATTACTTTAAAATTATTGTTTTATCGTGCCGACCATTATTAAAATAATTTTGTAGTTCTCATTGGTAAGCTTGGACGACAATTTTTTCATTTTATTTAAAGTAGGTAGGTGTAGGTAGGTGGACTGGAAAATGGACCTGCCACCGCCACCACCGCCTATAGACATTGGCACTGTAGAATATGTAACCATCGCCAATGCGTTACAAACCTTAATTACTAAGATCCTCTGAAACATAAACATAAGTCTCAACTGAATCTCAGATGGAACAAATAAATGTTAGTTAATTTTGTTATGGCATTCACAGTAGGTGCATGGAGTGAGTAAGTTTGCTGTTCTGTACGAAAGTGCTTCTTAAAGTAAATATAGCAATCGGTCTTTCGGGTGACCTCTCCCCAATCTTGTGAAATGGCCATCCTATCGGACTATAAGAATATATATCTGTATTTAGGAGCACATTTTTGCATTATTATACATATCGCCTGCGCAGATGGTAAGCCTTTGTTATTGGCCGCGCCGTGACCGAACTCGATCAGAGGACATTTATATTACATGGTCTCTTAATTGCAGTTTCGTAGGAAAATAGGTATATTGCAAATTAGTTCTTATATTTAAGTCTCAAGATATCTAGTTCTATGTACTTTTATCGTAGATATTATAGTTAATGTATTGCTCAATGTACAGTTTGATAAGATATGACTATAACTAGACAATGGTTCAATTTTGGGTTCGGTGTACTGACGGAATCTTATCACTTCCTCTTTAAAACACTCACTATATTGTGTTGAGATTAGACTATGATTCATTACCATTAGCCAAGTTAAGTGAATTTTTCGACAAGATAAGCAATGAAGTAATTTTGAATACGACCAACGCCCTTTTAACGCCTTAAATTTAATTTATTTTAGCTATTGTGTAGGTTACGCATTGTATATTTTATTTTGATTTATACTTTATGTACAATACACCAATTATTTTGTACAAGGGGTGGTTTTATGGTTAATTAGCCATTTCTATTTGAAAGTGCAATCGAAAGGGAGGTTTTGACATAGAATTTGAGGAGTCGGTGCGGTGCAGACTTTCATACAACTCGAATGTACAAACTTATAAATAATACATATGTAAAATATTTATTATATGTACAACAGCATATACATACCATATTAAAACATTATTTCACAGTATTGTTGAATTGTTGTGATACCATTTATGGTAAAATGAGCTAACTATTTGCGATAATCCGCTTCTAAATCGGCTTATTTAGACACGAGCGTTGATGTAGTTGAATCATCTGTAGTACGATTTTTAACATTAAACCTTACATCAATTTTACTTTGCGTACGCTCACTTATAGAAGATATATATATACAAAATATAAGTAAAAATCATCAAAATCGTACCTTATCAAACAGTACTTTTGATAAAGAGTAAATAATGAAGTAAGTGTTAAAAATAGAATAACTACTTTTAAAAACATATTTTACGCAAAGTTGCTATGCTACTGCATTTTTTACGACGTGCTGTTTTAAGTAATGCACCTAGTGCTCCTTTTTTTTGATAAAAAAATCAACGTAAATAAATTTTCTTAGGGTGTTAAACCTATGGAAATGACAGAGACGTCGACGATTTATTTCTATTTAAATATTCCTATTATATTATTATGAGCCTACTTCAATACAATAGCGACCATTTGAATCTTTATATATCATATGATATAATGATTACTTTTACACCTGAGTAATTTATGACTGAGTTAACCACGTTGGCAGTAATGGTAATGTCCTATCACTATAATTTATAGTTTAATTTTAGTAACGTTGCTTCAAGAGAATCGCTCCTTTAGATAGCAGTTAAATACTTGACGATTATTATCGTCATTAAGAGCAGTTGTTCATTACCAAGTGGATTTATATTGGATTAACTTGCTATCATATATTATAACTAAAATTTTATTCATATATTTTTTAGCTATTTATTATATATTTGCTCGTAGTAAGGGTTTGTTTTTCTAAGACGAAAAAAATGTTTTTTAAATTGCTTATGCTTTATAAGGTATTTAAAAAAAAAATGACATGATAAAATTACCTCAAAGCATTGTACACAACCGCTTCTTTTGTGTTTATCGATATAGTTTTATCTTTAAACCGCAAGCATAAAGTGTTGCAGATTTTATTATTTCTGCTGTATCACAGCTCTTGTCTAACGTATGTTATTAATAAATATGCGATTATGTGTCTTATTGCCATGTAATATTGAATTAAAAATGACACAAGTGACCGCAAACGCTGTTTGTAAGTAACGTATAATTTGTTGTTTGTACAGTCATCGTGAAGAATTATTGGCGAGGTATTCAAGTACTCTCGCATCTCTGAGTTGAGCGTCAATACAAATTGGGATGATTGGCCCTGATCCAGCTGTCAATCACGCGCCTTCACAATGGAAACTAATGATACTTTTTATATCTCTGTGATTTTTGTAAATGTGAACGTCAAAATACATTGTGTGCCTATATTATTATCTAAAATTGTATTTATATCGTTTTCAACATCATGATACTTAATATTTTTTGAGATATTAAAATGAAATATTCTCTAAAGCTTTCGGTTGATGCTAGTTCCTTCAAGAGAATCTCTTATAATGCCCTAGTAAACGAAATTCGATACAGAGGAGTTATCTGAGCAGTAAATATTATGATGCACAAGTTTAGATGCACTTTCCATTCTCTCATTCTTACAGTCCGATGAGATGTCAATCAGACGTGAAAGGAGTGAGATCCGTGTTCTGACAATTATTTAACAGAAGAACCCAATAACTGGCCCAACTCGGGATTAGAATCCAGGGCCTCGAAATCTGCAGCCTTATAGACCGCTAAACCAACGAGGTCAATAATGTTGTATAACCATTCAAAGATTGCAGTAAAGTCAAAGTTACCGAATCAAACTTTACCTTTTATAACTTATCTTATAATCGAACTGTGTTTATCAATTTGTGACTGCGTGATTAATGATTCAATAGGTTAATACATTTTGATTGGTTGTTGAATGGGGCTTCACTAACCACGGATACGCATTGTGGGAAACTTCACTGGCCAATTATCCAATTTTAGTCATCGTTCACATTGCGTTCGCTCACACATAAAGCATGCGAATCTAATAGAATATTTTGACAGGTAACCGTTTAAGGTATTGAAAACATATTGCCAACAATTTTCCGTAACATTGCATCGTCAATCACTGGGCGTTTATACGCTTCGAGTGTTTTAGATAATAGCGGTCCTCTAAAACACTCGAGAGGGTCGCGTCAGTGAAAATTATGATTAATATCTGGCAAAGTAACGGTGTGTGTATTAGGCGCACGACTTGTATCAGTCATAAGTCGTAACGAACCCGGGCTCGCCCGCGGCTTCGGAAGTCCGTTGCTATCTCTAGACACGTCATTTGTTCGTCGGACCGGTCGCTACTGCTTTGAATTCATAACTTTTCAATGAGCTCCGCTGTATCACATTGCTGACAACTGTGCTTATGGCTCTTCCGATAAGATCGTATTGTGAACCATTAGCCAAAGTGATTGACGTTGTTAGTTTCTTGTCAGTAATTTTGTTTGAAATTCAGTTTAATTTTTTGTTGTATCAATATGTCTTATAATATTTTTCTTGAGATTTGATTGCTCATTACATTTGTTAGTTTGCAATGAGAACAAAAAACAAACAGACGCTTCATAATGGTACATGTCATTATCGAAATTAGGGTTACAAAAAGCCATTTATTTAATGTAAAAAGATGTAAGATATATTCTCGATCAATTACGATGAAATTACGAACGATTCGAAATATTTAAAACACAATCAAATCAATTATTGTATAACACTTATCTCTTGCGTAACAGTGTGTTAAGTTGTGACTTGTGAAACAAAGAGTCAGGTCAAATCGTGACTCAAAGTGAAGCAAGTGTATTGAAAAATTAAGGAGTGGCAGCCCTAGAGACAGACATTGACTGAAAGATTATGTTGTTAGTACTTGTATGCCTCCGGGCAAACAATTGTCAAGTTATATTCTATAACTGTGATAGCCATTGCTAGTTAATATTATGATTATGATAACTATTCTGCTTCAGTAGTGACAACTAAATTATTAATCACTAAGAAATTTGTAGCATTGAATAAATGTAATAAACATTTATGCGTAGAATACCAAAGAGAGCAGAAACAAATTTAATAATTAGAAGTTAACAATTTTTATGGTTAAGTTTAATTCAGTTTCCTAAATAAATAAATAATTTACTGGTGGTAGGGCTATGTGCAAGATTGTCTGGGTAGGTATTACTCATCAGATATTCTACCGCAAAACAGCAATACTTGGTATTGTTGTGTTACGGTTTGAAAGGTGAAGCCAGTGTAATTACAGGCACAAGGGACATGACATCTTAGTTCCCAAGTTGGTGGCGAATTGGCGATGTAAGCGATGGTAAGCATTTATTTCTGTCTATAGTGGTGGTGACCACTTACCATCAGGTGGCCCATTTGCCCGTTCAACCTACCTATTCTATAAAAAACTAAAATATTAATTACAGATATTTTTGAAGCGCACGCACGTCAACACAAAAGTTGTTTTTTTTCTTTTGTGTACACATATGTAGCTTAATATGGAAACTTTAATTTAATGTAGCGCTAGATACAAAGCTGTTATTTTTGCCTACATCACTGCTCGCTGACTAAACTTGGAGCTAACTGCAACAATGAGATAACACAGAATCCCTAATCTGTCAGACGAACCAACTCCGAAAATCTATTTACACGCACATAAATTTAAATCACATGACATTAAATTTATTCTACTTCCATCATATTTTTGCGAAAGCAACATAATTATAAATAATTTAGAGAACGTACACCAGAAACATCGCATACAAACGTTGCAAATAGAAACGTTGCAGAATAAGCAGATTCTATAAGTTTACACATTCACTTCAAAAATATTTAAAATCTATGTATTCTATCTACTGAGTCATTTCGGCTCCTACATACGAGAGCTTTTGTAAAGAAACTTTGAAATGTTTTTTATTATAATTTGTTTCGCTCTCGGCTTCGGCCGAGTGTTAGTGGGGCGGAGGGTAGACAACACAGTTACTTTCGGTATATATTGGAATATATTATATAGTTTTGGCCAATTAGGAAAACATTATTAACGTTACGAGCTTGTATATTACTGTTATCCACCAATCCGCAGTTCAGCGCGATATAATAATAAACCCTATAGCCTCCTCTTTAACAGGAGTGGAGGTATTTTGCTGTCACTTTTTACTATCTGGGGGTCAATTCTACAAATGTGTAACGGACAGTTTAGTTCTTGATTTTATTCCAAACCAACTTTGACTTTTCTATATCTATTCGGATCGGAAACAAAACTATATGATGTTACTGTATAACAAAGTTAAATTTTATTGTATTTTTATATCATTAGTGGATAAAATTAAATTAAGAATAGGAAAACGGATAAACAGCAACGATTTGATTGCGATAAAGTGACAATTATTGCTTATGTGGGTATGTGGGGTTTCTTAACGGATAGTGTACATATGTATATAAAGTTATAAAGTACAGCGTTATTATGTAAAACTTATTTATTCATAAAAATATTATTAATATCTCTTCAAACGTCTTTACATCAATGTTTCTGTTATTTAGTGTATCCGATCGAAGCGTTTCATAATACTTGTCCCTTTGCTAAACAATCGCCGATCACGCGCGCTCGCGGGCTTTTAGCTCGTAATTGATTTGTGCTTGTGTGATGGCTATTATTTAAACGTTTTGAACTAAATAAATGATGAGTCTCTAATCTGTATCGAAACTTAAAACAAATAATAGTAATTTAAATGTAATAACTCGACCGCCTTGTTGGTCTGAGAAGTTCAAATTCTGGGTCGGGCCAATTAAAGCTTATTGGATTATTTGTAAATATTCATTCATTCTCATTAGGAACGCAAAAATTTGAAGTTGGTAGTGCTTAGTCTCCCGTGACTCGGAGAGTATGTAAATCTTCATCAGATCTGAGTTTTCCCAGTCGTATTGGATTGGAAAGTCGAAGAAGGAAAAAGAAGAGAGTACAGAAGTGTGTACATATACATATGCATTAGTCTTTCCCGCAGTTGGTTAGACATCGTTGAGTTTGGTTACCGTTTTGGTTACCAATTAAGAGGAAATCATCCCCATCTCAAAAAATGACCATCGAACACCTCTATAATGTTTTACAAGATCGACTGGGTATGTCACGAATCCGTCAGTTTTTGTGTGTGTTAAATTATGTCACACTCAAAACGTCACGTCTTTCTTTGAAATTATATGAATGGTAAATGTATTATTTCTGTACATACATATAATTTAAGTTTGGGGAATTCAAATAGTGATTTTTTAATTACGTAAATTGTCCGACTGGTTTTAATTAGTGAGTTAAATAACTAACTCTATATAAAACATTTGCAAACAAACCTAGTATTACGTATGTTCGTTATCTTTTTCTAATTTGTATACATAAAATATTTCTCAATTATGGAAGCAAAAATAGTTTAATAATGAAATTCTGTATTAATATAGTTAACATGTAAGCATCACTAATCCTTCGATAGATCATCTTAAGAAACCACTCAATTTCCGTAGTAATTAAGTAAAACTTGAGTTTATAATGACTGCACGATTCCCACTGAACCGGTCTCGCCCTTTATACAACGAAATGAATTTTCGACTCAGTAAATTATTTTTATCGTATACTCTATCTCTTTTCGCTTAAGGTAAAAAGTGTGAGACGGGCTACGGCTTATTGAAATTAATATTCCGTCCGATTGGTTTTTTATATTGCAACAATAAAAGGTAATATACAACTCAAATGTAAACTAGATTCCTCGAACCGTAAATTTGAGGAGTGTGACACTCTTCTGTATGGGTTATTAGTTTTTTCTTTGCTGAACTGTGTGGCATCGTTGCATTGTTTATTTTGTTCTTAATGATAGGGACTCCAATTTACCACATGTTGCTCTTGACTCATAAAAAATAATATCCACATTATTTGATATAATTTGTACCGAGTTATGACGAAAGGTTCGTGTGCTTAAGAGCAATTTTTCTCGTTCCGTTGTTAACCAGTAAAGTTTTTTTTTTGTTAAAAAAAAGTTAACGAGGATAAGATAGTTTTTTATATGGATTCAACGGTTTTGACTTTATACGGAAGTTAGTTTTAATGAAATGGACTTTATGTTTGATATAAATATAGAAAAAAATGTACATTATTTTTTTGAAATAATTAATAGTTTACTTTAATAAAAAGCATATGGTCTAATATACTGACGGTTACAACTGGTATATTTCAAAGTATTTTAATGTTCTGTTATGTTGTATTCAATTAATAACAACTGTTTTGTTGGTCTAGTGTCTAATTTCTTTGGATTCAGATATCGAGGGTAAAGGGATATAGAGTACTTGTACTCGCGTACACACTTGTGTTTTATAATATGTCCTGCACAGTTAGATAATCTCCCTAAAGAATGGCGTTTGTAACCGAAATAAGACAGCTATTATTATATCTATCAATCAATCAATCAACAGCCAATCGTTGTCCACTGCTGAACATAGGCCTCTCCGAAGGTGCGCCAAAGCTCCCTGTCCTCCGCCTTCCGCATCCAGTTGGTGCCCGCCACCTTCTTAAGGTCGTCGGTCCACCTGGCTGGAGGGCGCCCTACGCTGCACTTGCCGATTCGCGGTCTCCACTCTAGGACTCGTCTGCTCCAACGGCCATCGGTCCTACGACATACGTGACCAGCCCACTGCCACTTCAGCCTGCTAATTTTGCAAGCTATGTCGGTGACTCCGGTTCTTTTCCGGATAATCTCATTTCTGATCTTATCCTTCAAAGATACTCCGAGCATAGCACGCTATTATTATAAATTAAAAATAACTAATGTTAGGAAATAAATAAATTTAAGAAGAAATCGTTGGAATAAATAAAAGCTATGTTGATGTCTTTTTATTTTTCCTTTTTTTTAATCATAAAAATGCAGTTTTGTTTTATTCTATAACATCTCTTTATTTAATAGATAAAATGATTACCATACTATACTATATTGAGTCAGAATAAAACTTTTTATCAAGTTGAATATAATTAAACAGAGAGAGTTGAAAAGAGACAGATGAGTAATATTTTTATTTATAATAAAAAACTCTTTGCATGTGCAGATAAATATGTTTATGAATATAATTGCAAATAATATCAACTAACATTCGCATTGAAATTATGTCCATTAATAAGATGAAAGTTTCAATATAAATCATACAAAAGATAATTTAAATAGTTACTTAATCATTCTTTGCGCTTAAATCTTTAACTTATCTCTAGTCATTGTTTGCATTATGAAGTAGGAACAACGGAGTACTAAATTTGCCTGTCGCACATAAACCTATATGTTTATAACCATTGTCGAGTCGAAACTAATTTATTTTCTTCTCAAGCAACGAGAATGTTTAGTTAACTATCATTCTTCCTCCATTCGAACACACGAAATGACAACGTGTCGGCTGAATGAGGAATGCTCACGTAAAGAAGTTAATTTGTTGCTCTCAAGTCAAACTAAAGTGTTTGGTACGTTAGGATATTTTTTTAGCAATTTGTTCCTTATTGTAAATAAGGTAATATGTGCTTTTATTTGCGTAGAATTATAAGTTCAATAATTAATGCCAATTACATACATTGCTTTTCGAGATATAATTTTATTATTCCTTGTACAATTTAAGCTTTTATTTATTTGTAAAAAATATCAAATTAAATCAGATTTAATAAACTATTTTAATGAAGATAAAGATTTTTTATAACCTCACCTAAATTAAAACAAGAACTAAATTATGATATTAGGCGTCGTTGCATATTCCGTTGTTTATTGTTGAAAAGTCATTATATGTAAATCGTGGAGTCGTGATGATGGGCAGACAGATAGTGACGAGGCATGTTTCGCAAGCATACGGAATGATAATTGTTTCGAGGTCCCAGCAGTGAACGTGTGGGCGCTGGTAGCGCACCTGCTCGCGTGTCTTTCCCGGTAACGAGATCTCCAAAAGATAGACCCCTAGATTTAATATTTCATATACGTGATCTTTAAAAAGCACGTTCCCATGAATTCCGAGTTTTATGCTAGTTTTATTCTCATAAAGTAGTTCGTTTAAAGCTTGGCGTCCATTCGGTTATAATTTGGCTTGAGTGTTTTATGTTTTTTTGACTTGAGATTTTTAACAGTACTACTTATTAGCTCTCAAGTCGTTATCTACCCCATTTAGCAGATATTCAAAATGAAATTTATGGATATGGTATTTATTTCTGTTATCACTCAAATTTTATTCGCTCGCAAGTGTAATGGAGTTGTTTAAGTCGACAAACTTCGTCCGATGATACAGACATCCAATTTATTAGTGAATGTAATAATGTGTCTCTGTCGGGTTAAGATAACTCTTAATGAAGGGTTTGGTATTGGCCTAACAGATGTTTCGCCACAAATCGTGCATCGTGCTCACTAATCAATACTGTTATTGCCTCCTTCAATTAACTTAAAACAGTCGTTAAATTATTTTATCTTGCCTTCACTAAATTTTGGTCAATTTACACTTTTCCATGTAATTTTTAATTATATCGCTAAAAAGATTTATTTCAATAAATAATATTGTTAGCTAAGTATTATGGATACCTAGTTAATTAACAGAAGAATTTTCTCTCCTACAATTCTTATTAAAAATAACATACAATGTTTATGCATGAAAATGTATATTGTACCGATTCTCAGCAGGAAAGGTCTGTTAAGCATCGACGAGCAAATTAATTGATATTAACGATGAAGGAAGCTTCCGTCCATTCTTTGCTTGATTAACGCTGTAAGTAACAATTATAATTTAAGGCTACGCCCGTATTCAGTGTCATTATGCAGTTGTCCAAACATCTGACATTGCTTGTTGATAATCTCGCTCTAAATGTGCTAATTAAAGGAATATTCTCTTACACAATGACGCGGCTGTCCGTGGGACATGAAGCACAAGCTATACAAGCCTTTCTTTCCAGTCAATGACTGACTACCAATACCATGTTCTAAATGTAAGCTTAACTTTTCAATGTGTATTTGTTTAACCGCTTACCGTATTACTATGTGAATCTGATTTGTTGTTTCCAAGCGAGTTGACATTCATTGCCCCTATATAAGATAAATCGATAACCAGAGTTTGTTTAAAATAGTCATTGGAATGCGTATACGTTTCACAATCGTAACTTGACTGGAAATGATCGGGTAAGGTAGCTTCAATGATTGCATCGTGATAATCGCGATCAGAAGGCCCTGACATTTCTTTTCTTTTATCGCGTACGGTTGTAAGATAAAACGGCAATAAATAATGCCGCAGGACACTGCAGTACGTGCATTCAGATGCACTTTTCATTTGTATTATTCGCGTAATTATGCCTCAGTCGAAGTGTGGTTTTATTTATTGCGCTCCAACTAGTTGTAAAGGAATACTCTTTGTTAATGGATAGTAATAATTATATTAAAGTGATTTATTATCTCGCACATAGTGTCTTACTGGCGATATTAAATTAGTGTAGTTTGTGTTGTTAAATAAATATTTTTAAATATATACTAGCAGGAATATTTAAGAAATATAATGAATTGTTTTTAATATTTGTTTGTAAGTAAAAAACAAAGCCGAGATGGCCTTGTGGTTAGAACGCGTGAATCTTAACCGATGATCGTGGGTTCAAACCCGGGCAAGTACCACTGAATTTTCTCGTGCTTAATTTGTGTTTATAATTCATCTCGTGCTTGGCGATGAAGGAAAACATCGTGAGGAAACCTGCATGTGTCTAATTTTATTGAAATTCTGCCACATGTGTATTACACCAACCCGCATTGGAGCAGCGTGGTGGAATAACCTCCAAATCTTCTCCTCAAAAAGGAGAGAGGGCCTTAGCCCAGCAGTGGGACATTAACAGGCTGTTACTGTACGTATAGTTCAAGTTAATTATATAATTCTGCTTTTTAATAAAATAAATTATCACTGGATGCATCCTTTGCAATTTGCTGTTTTAAATAATCATTTTTCTGTCTTTGTTAATTGTAATTAGATATTAAATAGTGTGAAATTAAGCAAATCTATATTTAATTTTAATTTAGATATTTAATATCTAATTACAATATAAATTTGTTTTGGAAAATAACGTTAAATCCTTCAATATTTTATTGAATTAAGACAAACTATAAACTAATGGTTTTTATATTAAAGGATATTATAATTTATATCACGCCATGTTTGACAAAATATTAGCAAAATATAACTTTGTGTTGTATTATTAATGGAGTGAGATTTTCATAATTAAATGGCCTGTCCTGATGTTTTAAGACCAATTGGGCGTTTTAATTCTATTGTTACTGGATAAATATGAAGATGTTTTGTGTATCAACTATTGTATAAACTCAGTATAAAAAATCTTTTCTGTTAATGCAATTAAAGACGCATTTTCAAATTCTAGAAAACCGAACACCTAATCCGTGGTTGTATTTCTAAAACGATGCATGTTAATATACAGATACGCGATTTTTCGTTAGTAATATATTTTTTGTCACGATATTGGCTTATTCGCAACACAACCCTGTGGCTCGTTTCTCCGAACCTTATTCTAAGTCTATACACGTCGCGCGTTTCCTACGGGATGTATTACCGATGGATAGAGAAACTATAACTGTGTTTACCTCCAAACTAGCGTTATTGTATTTTTATACTATTTGTATGCGGATTGAGTGCGTGTGACATCTGTGTAGTCGAGAGTTTTTAAACAGGGGATACGCTCGTTTCGATATGTTACCTTTCATTTTTTTGTGGATTCCCAAATGTTGATAGTTTTTTTTTAATGTAGAAACGAATCATCTATAGGTAAGGGGCCCGAAACCGTTATGGGTTGTTTGCTTATAACTTTAAAATAAAAGTGTAATATTAATTATTAATATTTAATTTTAAATTTTTTTTTTTCAATCTTTTATATTGGTAAACTTTGTAAATATATTCTTAAAGTCTACTAATCTTTAAAATTAATATTGTATATCCATTCATACATAAAGTAGTAATTAGACGTAGTAGCAGTATAGTATAATACTGTCTATTAATATTCTTCTGTTGGGCAAAGTCAAATTAGCCAAATATTCCACCACACCGCTCCAGTGCGGCTCGTTGTATACAAATGTGCCATAATGTCATTCAACAAATGCAGGTTTCCTCACGACGTTTCCTCATCGCTTAAACATACATAAATTAATTTAAATCAATCAGTACGGTTATATTTCTTAACGTTCAATTTCGAAACCTTTGACATTGACGCTACAAGCCTAATACGAATAGGTATTTGACGAATTCTCGAATATAAGCTCTCCTCAATCAACAGTCCAGCGACACGTTAGGCCGTGTCTACATAACAGCCTTTTAGCTTAATCCGATCAGTACAACTCAGTACTGTAATAAGAAGGTTGTAATTGAACGTCAAAGACGCCGGTTCGGATTAGACGATTTGAGTTGCTTAACTTAGAATAGGAATGCAGCAGAAGTGCCATGTGAACTACTCGAAGCTCAGTCAGCGATGAAAGAGACTGTGACTATAACTATAGTACCGAATATTGGTTTGTACGAATTACATAGTTATGAAATTTATTGAATTGACTAATTATTTAGACAAGCGTGTCACATAAAGATTACTTATAAAAATGACTGACGAACTCGTTGGTAGATTGACAAGCTTATAAGGCAGCAGATTCCCAGGTCTGGTGTGCAAACCACGGGCAGGACAATTAAAATTAATTGAGTTGCTGTATCGAGAAATCCTCGTCGAAAAGTACAGGTCAAGGACTATCGCTCGTTGAATTGCCGTCCCATCGGATTATAAGAGTGAGGGAATGGAGAGTGAATCTGTGTTTGCGTTCACATGGTGCACAATATCTTTTGCGCAGTTGGCTAGTTGAGATTAGCAGTATCGGCCAAAAGGACATCATCATCACACTTAACGTTGCACTTAAATTAGACCTTGAAAAATCACTTCCAAGATAAAAACTGTGGGATTTCGATCGGTCCATCTATTAATGTCATCTAAATATCTGAACGAGCCGGTTGGCGTGGTAGGTGGATGCTTGCCTTTCACGCTGAAGGTTGTGGGTTCGATTCCCACCCAGAACATGTCTGTTTGTCCTGAGTCTGGGTGTAATTATCTGTATAAGTACTTATTTACAAAAGAAAAATAGTATATGTAGTATATCAGTTGTCTGGTTTCCATAGTACAAGCTCTGTACAAGCTTAATTTGGGATCAGATGGCCGTGTATGAAAAATGTCCCAGGATATTATTATTATTATTATATCAAGTCTATTCTATATATTTTTTTCATTCTATGAAGACGTATAAGCGACAATTCCAAATAGTATTTGTGATTGACGTCGGACCTCGGTTCGTTACGGATCGATTGACTTCGTTTCGGGAGCGTGACGGCGATTATTGGAAATAATCTGTGTACGCGCTTATTAAATTAAATTGAATGCGGACCAGTTTCAGTGCAATCTAGCTTTAAGAGAAAGCTTTGTAGTTGTGGAAATTAAATTTTATGATGTAAAAATATAAGTGGATTCCACTGTGTTTATCGATTCAAAGATTATGTAATATTAATTATAGTGTGACGTTTTACACATAAAATTATATTATTGTAAACTTTTAAAAAAAAACCTGGATTAGAACGTATGGAGGAAAAAGAAGACGTTCTGCTAGGCGAGGCTTGCAAAATATATTCTTACTTTCCCCTCCAGTTAAGCGTATTGTACTAGAAATGGGACAATATCCCAATGGGTCAAAATCAAACATGTGTTTTTTTTTATCTCTAGACGGCCCGCCTATCGGTGAGTTATTGGCGCTTAAATGGCATAGAACCAGTTCAGTTCGGTTTTGTAGGACATTATATATTTCGATAACAGTTGATATGCCGTTAAAAGTTACTATTTTATGATGATCTTAAATATCTCGCCAGTAGATGAAGTTAATACATCCAAGGGTTTCATTATTACTTTTTAAGTAAGAAGGCAAGCGGCATGATAGCAGGAATGCTTTAGTAGTCTGTCGCGTGATGGCAAATGCCATATATTGTTCGTCTTAGTATATGTATCATATATGTGAGAGGTTATCAAGTTTATCTGAGCAATTAAAGGAGTGTCAATCATAAGACAATGGCGGTTTATCGATGTCCCGTATACTAGCAATTACACTGACATAATGTTTCACATTACAGACTAGTTTCTATTTAAAAATAATAGCAAAAAGGTCATCTTAAAGCGGTATAATATGTATGCGGCTTATGTGAGTTCCATCTTCTTTTTTTAAATTAAAATACTGATTATCGTGTTGAATTTAAATAATTAATATTTCTATTACATTTATTTACTCAATATATTAACGAAAAAATGTTACCATAAAGTTTGATTCCATAAATTTAAGATCCAAACCTAGTGTAAAGAGTTGGCGTATGTTTTCATATTTGGACCAAATTCAAAATTTGATCATATATCAAAGGAGCGAACTATAAAGTCGACCTTTGTTTATATGTTTTGTTGTTTGTGATATCAAACGAAACGAACGGCCCCATAGAGAGTAGTTAAATAGCCGCGTTTCGGGTTCTGTCATTTACTGGTATTTAGGCAGAATTAGTATATTTCGGTTTTATTTGTTTTGTCAACTTCATAAAATGATAATAATGTCCTCAAGACCGATTTCGGCCACGGCGGCCAATCTCAAGAGAGATTAGCCAACTACGCAGGATATATTATAGTGCACAAGTGTGTGCGCAAACACAGGTGCACTCTCTGTTCCCTAACTCAAATAATCCGATAGGACAGCAATCCGACACGACCGGAATGAATTCAGGCGCAGGACTAACGGCTTTACGCGCTTTCCAAGGCACGGGAGTGTACACACTTCCAACATCCAGTCTCCGGGCTCCTAATGAGAATTTTCTGACAGAAAAACTCAGTAGTTTTTTATAGGCCCAACCTGTTAATTGAACCTAGGACTTCCAGGTCTGCGGCCTTGCCATCAAGCCACTAGACCAACGAGCATTGGCCGTCAGTGTTGTTGCGGTAGCTTCATAGTACGTTATGAATATTGATTTGTTGAAACTGTATAAAATAAGTACAACAAACATACAAACAAAACATATATATAAATATATAAAATTAGTATAACTAATAATAACATATAATGAATTCTCGTCCACTTAATCGTTTTTGTTTTCTTTTCACCCATACCTTTATTAAACTTTTTTTCATTGCTCAAATCTAATTGCAATTATGTATTATTTTTGTTACAGATACTCTGTCTAAAACGATGGTTATGAACAAAAATCCAACGTCCAACAGTTAAAAACATTTAAGTTTTGTCCAAGTAAGAATCGAACTCATATAAAAAATGTAGTATTTCTTATTTAATTTGTATTAAGTATACTAACAAGCCGGTGTTATGCTTTGAAAAGGGAAAAATAGTACCGTCATCTTCATAAAGAATCATAGAATGTGACCGCACAAAGTAAAGTTTTCGATATAATTTCAATAATAAATTTGAATATAAATTTCAAGTATTCGAGTCGCAATCACAGCATATTCGTTAACCTTAAACATAAGCGGCTTTGATGCATTCTTAAACCGTCTCCATAGTTCGTCCATAGGGCCGCTTGGTAGGAATTCAAGATGCTATCGTTATACCGGGAGCTTAGAGTTTTATGTGAGTTATGGCGCAATAAATAAATGTACCGTTGCGACACCTACATACGTCACCGGTCAGGGGAACTATTATGGATTTGCTAAACGGCTTATTTGACCTTATCTATAGCAGGAGGGTGAACTAAACGTCAGAGTGTTGTTATCTATGCTCTATCTTATAAGTAGATAATCTGTTAAATCTAAAGAATTTAGTAATTTTGAATACTGAAAATTTTCATGCATAGGTTATTTTATTAAAACCTGCTTATTGCTTTTTTTCGTGAAATGTATAATTTATTTTGAGCAAGGTTTGAAACAATTTCAACTTTTTTTAAAAAATGGAGATAAAAGTAAGATAAAATGTATTTATTTTTCCATGGATGCGATGAATAATATTTCAAGGTCAAATATGAGTTGAACTCGACAATGTGACATGATATTTAGCAATTAAATGAAATGTTTCTGTCTTAAGAAAGTTTTGCTCCTATCACGTAAACGTTTTTATTCTTATGTCATTCTTACTTTCAGCATATTTTTTGCTTTCTTTTTTATTTATTTTAAGAGGGCAAACGTACCAAATGGTCTACCTGATGGTAAGTAGTAACCTCCGTTCATAAAAACCGTCACTGCAAGAAACTTAAGTTACTCCTTGCACCGTCAATTAGCCGCCAATGACTTTATTTAAGATGTAATGTCCTTGTTTTTGTAAGTTCTATGGCTCACTCCTTTTATCAAGAAGTTGGAACAGACGAATCTGCACAAAACCCTACAAATTAAATTTGTCAGTTAAAGTAACAGCTTGTTGTAAAAGTCCCACTGCTGGGCCAAGGCATCCAATCCGTTTGAGTAGACATTAATTTTAAGGAATGTAACGTTTGTATAAATAAAATCAATGCCGAGAAATTGTTGCTACAAACTATAATTATTTTTAAAGGTAAACTGAAGAAATAAATCTTAATACTTTTAATATTTTAATTTCCTCGGTGTAAGGATCATATATGAAGAATAAGCGTGAAACCGTGTAGACGTTCACACAGTCCCTAACGCTTAAAGTCGACAGATGAGATGTCAGCAGAAAATTGGATTTCGTAAAATAAATATGTCGCATCTACTTTGTATGGCAATTGATTCCACAAAACTGAACTCTATTGTAATAAATTTTAGGTTCTAATTTGTCTTTTGATTTAATAAATACGAAAAGTTAATTTTAAGTGCAACTTAGCGTACAAAAGATTGAATTTTTGTCCACTATGGGTGCTGATATAATTCGCTTTTTGCATAAAAGGTGTTTATTCTTGTCTTCCTCGGCACGAAGATTAATTTTGCGACAGGTAAAAATTATTACTTATACGACATTCGCAATTCAAAATTCATGTCTAAAAGTGAGTTTTAATCCCATTGTTAACCGTTGTTCAGAATATAAGCTCATAATCTGTCGCCTTTATGTGATGTCTCAGTTCTAATTGTGCGTTGTGTCATTTCCTTTTACTTCATATTGTTAATTCTTTGTAATTTCATTATGAAATATTTAGATTAAATTTTGTGTATTCAAAAATAATGTCCTGCTCAACAAGTCTTGCACATTCACAAAGACTAGGCCAGACTAAAATCACGCGCAGGAACAATGGCTTCATGTAGTGGCCTTATGAGACCGGGAGGGTCATACTCTTATTTTCTTAACTTTCTTTCGTAAAAGCTTATTTAACAACCTGAGACCTCGATATCTGCAGCCGTATAAGCTAACTACTAAACCAATGACGAGAAATAACTTATTAAGTTACGCCAGTCAATATTAATTTTGACCGAGAGTTTTGACTGTAACATATAAAATATTTTCGCAAACAAAGTCACGAGACTGGCATCTCGTTAGCAATAAAGTAATATTCAACGCAGTACTTAATGTGCTATGGATACAAGCCATTGTGTGCAAGGAGCTTGTTGCACACGGCTTATCAGTTTTGAATAGCTATTCTAATTAAATATGTAGATATATCTTATTTTATTTGATCTTATATGATGTAGATGTTCTATTTTAAATATGTATATAATATATTTTTAATAATGTTTTTATATAATATGAAGGCGGATGGGCAAATGCCACGAATGATGACGGGCCCCCTGATAGTACATAGAAATTGGCCCTATAAGAAATATTAACCGTTTCTTACATCGCCAATGCGCCATCAACCTTGGAAACTAAGATGTTATGTCCCTGTATCTGCAGTTAAACTGGTTCACTCACTCTTTAAAGCGGAACACAACAATATTAATTACAACTGTTTGGCCGTAGAATATCTGATAAGTTGTTCTATCACCAAGTAATATGAAAGAACTATTTTAAAATAACGGTTTAACACATATATGTTACCGGATAATTGTAATCACCGCTGGCTTTTAATAAAAACAATCTAAAAAGCTAGACAGATTTTAGGCTTTCGAAAAACGGTAAACGTAGCATTCACAATAAAATGTACATTTGTTTGATTCATATATTTTAAATTTATGTTAGTCTGTTTATAATATAACCTCATTGTGCCGTTATATACAAAAATATACATTAAATATAATTTCAATACAATTTATTTAATTTTTCATTGATTTAAAAAAAAAAAATTACAAGCGATCGCGAAAGGAATTTTCGCTAACGATTAATAAATTTCTTATGTGAACGCGAATTTGTATTTTTTTATTAAGTCGACGATCGCTAAAGGTTAAAGCAGAATAGCTTTTATGTTAATAATAACAACAATTATTATTATACAACACGAGTTGTGTTCTTTTGTATTTTAGGAAATATCAATAAAAAATTCGTGAATATCTGCTAATTGATTGACTGGACCACTAAGTTGGGGGGTTATTAAGATACTCAATTCAATTGTATTTAGCATACAAATATCACACGCCTACACTGTTCTTGTGACTAATTTAATTTTTAAAGACTGCTAATAATTCAGCCAATGCGATCGTATATTTTTTATTAATATCTTTAAATAGTTATAGTGTAGCTAAAATAGTTATTTTTTTATTTTCATAGTAATATTATTAAAATTTGTTTGGTAACAGCCTGTGAATGTCCCACTGCTGGGCTTAGGCCTTCTCACCCTTTTTGAGGAAAAGGCTTGGAGCTTATTCCACGACGCTGCTGCAATGCGGGTTGGTAGAATTAGTTGGTAGAAGAATAAACGTGTAGCAGAATTTCAGTGAAATTAGACACATGCAGGTTTCCTCACGATGTTTTCCTTCACTGTAAAGCACGAGATGAATTATAATCACAAATTAAGCACTTGAAAATTCATTGGTGCTTGCCCGGGCTTGAAACCACAATCATCGGTTAAGATTCACGCGTTCTTACCACTAAGCCATCTCGGTGTATTATTTATATATATACTTACTGTTTTTTTTTTTAAGTAAAAGAGCAATTTTTCTACCTGATGGTAAGTGATCTCTACCACCCATAGAAATTGCACAGTAAGAAATAATAACTATTCCTTATAATGAACCGTTTATGGTGTACCGTCAACCATTATTTACACTTAGTTACACTAGCTTATTAAACTTTCAAGCCGAAACATGCATGCAACCCAGAAGGGTTACATAAACTCCATCGATTAAAGGTAATTAATTCATAGTATTTATACGACAACTTAACAATATTAACACTTTTTTTTAAATATATTTAAATTTATTTTCTATTGAATAAGTTTTTAATTTATTCTCTAGAGTTATCTGCATTGAGGATCTATATAAATAATTATTATCAAATCAATAAAATTAATGCATGTCTAATACTGGCAATATAATAAAACAAAAATCTAACGTTTATTCTAAAGTTACGCTAAAACAAATTATAAAAATATTAAGACATGGCATTCTTGTGAAGCCTTAATCATTATAAAATTTATGTTTTGTATTAACAGTCTTTTTACTGTTATTAAGGTAGTGATTTATCTGACAAGCACAACATGTCGGACAGGCCAAATGCATCGATTTCTTTCTGACCCTTGTTTTAAAAGGCATAAAATAAACATCAACCGCTCATATACAGGAACCGACATATTAAAAAAGTCACATTCTTTTTATTTCACTTTTCAATTTACAACAATATTCATCTCATGTAGTTTTTATTGATCGTAAAATACGTCGGAATGAATATTGCGTATTAATTGCGTTTATTCTTAAGCCGTCTGGGAGTTCCTCGTGGTTATTAAAGAAAAAATGCGTCCAACTTATATGTGAATATTTTATGAAATCGACTTTACGATCGAGTAATTGCAGTCATTTCATGATAATTGATAAAATATGCGTTAGTAAAACAAATATAAATGAACTAGTTCCCGCACGCGTATTCACCCGAGTGTGAGGTTGGTATTGGCCATGTCCATTAAGTACGTTATGTACTTTTCTGACGACGTCAATAGTAAATAAACTTACTTTCGTATTTATAAAATATTATCTAGAATTAATTCACATTAAAAACAAATAGTCGGTTTAAGTAAATAAAGCCCTGCTTCACTTAGGCCTCACCGAGGAGTGCCAAAGTTCCCTAGTCCTACGACTTCCACGTCCTTTAGGTCATTCCAATGTTGGTTATAGAATAAAATAAGTGTTTCATATATTTTTAAGATATTGAAAGTTATTATAAGAATAATTTCAAAAATAATTATAAGGTCTTATAAGAATTTTCGTATTGAAACAAAATTTTAATTAGAAATAATTTTATTTTTATAATTATTATCATTTTAGCAAAGCGTATTTAAATTTTAAAAATTTATACATAGTTATAAAATGTTTCGTATGCCTTTAGTTTAGAGTGATATACAAAAATAAATAGTCTAATGTTTTTTTAAATAATTAATATTGTATATGAACTCTAATTGGTAGGACTTAATAAAATAAAGTGCTATTAACTTTTTCAAAATTCGACTTCTAGTGTCGGGTATGACATCACGTTGCTTTGATATTCGTATAATTTTACTAAAATAGTATCAGTGTCATATTTCTTTAGAACAATCTCTCGTTCAAAACGGATATCTGCGGTGACCGCTGATACGGGAAGCGGATATGCGGAACCACACTTACTATACCGATACTAAATTCGTTCACACGAAATAAAATGTTTTACACTTTAGTCTTTCGTAAAAAATAGATAGTTCTACTTAATAAAATTGAACCGAGATGGGCTACAGTGAAACACGTGAATTTGAACCGACGACTGTGGGTTCAATCAAACCAAAAGCACCACGGAACGTTCATTTGTGATTATTATGCATATTGCCTTACATAAAGCCTATAATAAAAATGTAAAGTGCTTATAAGTTAGCCTACAGAATAACTAGCCGGTGTAATACTTATTAAGATAGTTTATTATGAGTAGTATGAACGGAACTCACAATAATTGTAAATTGTATAATCCTTTATATTCCTGCGAGAAGTTTCACGGTAATCAGTTAAGGCGGAATAAACAAACTGCCGTTCACATTTATAATATTAGTAAGTACATTTTGTGTCTGTAATTTCACATTGTATAATAAAGTGGGAGTTGTGAACAATCAAGCGGCGCTGAACGATTTATTAGACGTGTCTCTGACTGTAAATTGTTTTGCAAACCAATTTACGAACACCTTTTTAGTCTCCGTGTCTTTTTATATGATTTATCATAAATGTTTATAATTTTTTTAAGCTTAAAAAGCTACATTCTTGTAGAATGTTATAGATGCGACGAGGAATTATATATCTATAGTGGAATTAAATGCAACATAAACAATTATTAATGAAATAGTTATATTGATGAAATTTTGTATCATATGTAAAACGAGCGAAGTTCTTCAAACGAGCATCATGGAATTTTCTTATAAGAAATATAGTAAATATTTTTATCGCAATTCTCAACTGAAAATTCGCGAAATTAATATATAACTCAGGAGAGTTTTTTCATTCGTCTTGTTCAAATTGTAACAACATATCACAGTCAGCTCGCATTTTATCTTAACTTTGTTT
Organism: Nymphalis io; assembly: GCF_905147045.1. Classification (NCBI taxonomy): domain Eukaryota; kingdom Metazoa; phylum Arthropoda; class Insecta; order Lepidoptera; family Nymphalidae; genus Nymphalis; species Nymphalis io. Next base: position 10,343,696 of record NC_065899.1, read on the forward strand.
TTTCTATTTTCTCAGTTGATGTATGTGACGCATTTCCGCACTTCCAAATATCTCGTATTCCCTTTCATGTGCGCGATGCTTTAAAAATGTATTTGCAGAGGGCGGGTATTTGAGACGTGACATGGGGTATCATGATTTGTTAAGGAATTTTCTGACTAACGCTCTCTTCCAGGTCGGTAATGTTCTTGAAATCTATTGTTTCTTTATAAAATTTTACACATAATATTTACATTTTCGAATTCGATGTACAAAGATGTTTTGAGCATTATTAAAAATATAGATTTCTTGGTTATGTTTAACTTTAGTACTGCATTTAAATTCCGAATTAAAATAAGCTTCAAATGAAGATTTTTTTAATTTAATTTTTTGTTCTTTTGGAATGTCGTTATAGTCTGAAGACGTGACTTTTCAAAGACAACATTATTGTTCAACGGAGTACTAAAGTTTAATGAACTTTATTGGATTTAGATGAAAGAAAAATCTGTTATCTCATTATATTCGGCAGACTTAACTCAAATTAAATTTTATATTTCTTTGAGTTTATACAAGAATGAACTTTATACAAGATCAAAATCCACTAGAATCACGCTACGAGAAAGTCATATTCAGAAAGAAAATACTTGAATTTTGTAATTACTTGTTTGATATAAGTGTGTTTCTAATTTTGTTCACATTATACTTTATCTATACTAATATTATAAGTAATAAGTAACTTTGTCTGTCTCTCACTGAACCAATTTTAATGAAAAACTATAAAACGAAAAGTTTTCGTTTTAGTCATTTATATTAATAAGTTTTTAAATCAGTGATTGAAGTTAACATGTGTGAAGTTATGTTGCACTCATTTTTTTCTACTTTTATTTCCAAACGCAAAACTCATCAATAGCTACCAAACAAAAAAGAAAATTGATTATCAAACATAAAAGCAAAAAGGTACTGAACTGTTTTGTCTTTGACTATTTATATGTAGACAACTCCATATATATATGCCTGCGTCTACAAGGCACCGGCCTAGGGGTCTCGCCAACCGAGGGGCCCCATCCAGCTGTAAATTATATAATTTTACTCTAACGGCTTCGGTATGGGGGCCTTAAGAGTCAGAGTGCCATTTGACTTGGATCTCTAAGTCCGAGCCCATATGTAGAAGATACGATTCTAAGATTAATAATATACTGTACGAATAATAGTATACTTTTAAATGTGAAAAGTATAAACTAAGGATACAAACAAGCGAGAGTTGCAGTATATTTTGTAATATACGTAACCAGTGCCTTCAGCTGTTGATAATATTGAGTAAAAGTGAAACAAAACGAGCCAACGTAAAGCTTAAGGCAATAAACTTTAACAAATACAATAAAAGGTCTTGTAATTTCACGATTATATTTCAAGTAGCGTAATTCAATGGGCGGTTGATATCGATCAAGTATTCCATCAGCGACAGCGGTGGCCAAGATTATCTCGAACGAGGAAGGAATCGGTAACTTCGATCTATCTATCGTATGCCAATTAGCCAATTAGAGAGACCAAACAACGGGGGCCGCTTAAGATAAACCTATGTTTTTGTGATCTCGCCCTGAGACATTTCCTTTATCCCCCGATCGTCGCCGGGACAAATGGCATCGCTACCTTCAACACAAGGTCGTGACTGCCGTTATTTTCGACTAGATCCGAACGCTAAGTCTATTCTTGGTTTTCAATTTATTTCATTTTGAATAGTGATTTGTATTATCCGTACACATAATAACATTACAACCATCGTGTATTCCTACTCAGGACGCCGCCGCCTTAAACAACAAGGTTTTTAAAGTTTTTTTTTTATAGGTATGATAAGCAGAGATGGACCCGTGGATAGAACATGAGGATTAAACCGTAAAGTTCACGGATTCAAATCCGGGAATCTTATGTTGCAAAATTTGTTTTATTAATCATCTTTTGCTCGGAGGTAAAGCCTTACATCGTGAATACACCTGTTTGTGTATTCGCGGTGTATTCCTTGTATGCTGCAATGCCAAATCTGTATCCACCAACCCGCAATAGAGCAGCATGGTGAAAGATGTCCTTCAGAAAGAAGTGACCTTTACTCAAATGTGGACGATTACTGGATATTGGTTAAAATATAACAATGAACTGTTACGGAAAATTGAACTCACACGCATTTTCCATAGAGTTTATAATAAGCTGCTTGCACATTCAACATTTTGAAAACCTTAATACTAACACTGATTAGGTACTCATCAGTTATGCCGTTAAACATTTATACTTTGTACTTCTGTGTTTCGGCTGGAATGTCGAGAAAGTCAGCCTAATTATAAGCAAGATATATGTCCCTTCCCACGATAAGTGGCGCATTGGCGGTGTTGATTTTACCCTTTTCAACCTAGAAGTAAATGTTCTCAGTTGAAGAGTTATTCGTACGTAATACGTTTAAGTATCTATGTAAGTACCTCGTACACAAATAGTACGAGAGCCCATGACCAAAATGTTAAGATTAGATAAATCTAAATCTTATACTTAAAAATAATATACTTTTGAAAATCGTGTTATGCTACATTTATGTATTTGTTCTACTACATTTCCCAAATAAACGGAATACTACATCACATTTCGGTGACATTTGTAAACATTTTCTAAAATGTTCTCAAGTCAGGTCCTTTGTCAGGCTTAATTATTTATCGTGCTTCACACGTAAACCTAGGTCCCGTGCCTGATCTGTCTCTGTTCATATCAGATTGAAGTCCAATCGGACTATGAGAGTGAGAGAATGGAGATTGCACTTATGTTTGCGCATACACTCAAGCGCTATACTATCGTATAAAGGTATTTTCTATTGAAAATAACATCATCAAAAAGCCACTGCTGGACATAGACATTTCTCAAGGTCTGCCAAAGCTCCCGGTTCTCCATCTTTCGTATCCAGTCGGGTTTCGCCTTCTTCAGGTCATTGTTCCACCAGCCAAGTGGAAATGTCAGTCGTAGGCTCTTGTACTAATACAGCGAGTGCACTCTGGGCTGGCGGTAATCGGGTAAAATGTACGAACTAAAAATGTCTTTCTTTCGTATCTGTGTTAAGCGTATAAAACTAGGTTATTAGCTTAACCTACATACTTTTTTGTGACCCAGTCGCAAGATAATGTTGTTTGTTTTGTTTCATTAGACAACATTTTTAGCTCGGAATTATATTCGTGCACTTTTAAGAGATAAAATTATATGAAGATAATATTTCTTTCATTATTTGCGTGGGTACAATTTTCGCGAGTCTTTTAATTTGTGGCTTTTATTTCTTCAGTAAAGTAAGTAAAATTATTTTAATATTTACAAAAGCCGTGTATATAAAAGCTTAGTGGTTACTTTAACCACTAAATACAAACTTAACGCTTATAATATTGTTTTTTTACGTCATACGTAACAATTTACTTGAAAATTAAGGAGCTAAATATAATTTTTTCAAAAATTTGTATGTAACATAGTTTAAGTAATTATTTTCATTATTAATGTGCTTGTTTCATCTATATGTAGTAAGTAAAACAACGTGGATTAATTTGATAGAGCTTGCTTATGGGATATAAGTCTGTACTCCTCGAGACAGACGTTAAATCAAGATTTCAAATAATAGTAGTTAACAATGTAGTCAGTAACGGGCTAAATCCCATGTTAACGAAGGTCGGAATTGTAATCCCGGCCCGCTGCGGGATCCGCCTGGACACAAATTAACGGGATTGCCCTACCGCTTATGTATAATTAGTAGAGATAAAGTCAAATAACTTAATTAGTTTTATAAACTAAAAGAGAAAAGATTATATTGTTAACATTTTTTAAAAATAAACAAACAAGATTTTTATATATATTGACGTTGTAAAGAATAATTTGTTTTATTTTTACTGAATACAATATTATCTCATTCTCAACCAAGGTGGCTCAATGGTTAGAATATGTCAATTTTGACTTTTAATTGCGAGTTCAAAGGAAAGAACTACTTAATTTTCATGTGCCTTTTTTGTATCTATATAATTCGTTTCGTGCTATAAGGGAAACAGCGTGAGGAAACCGGCTTGTATCGGTAGAAAAAAAGCTGTTGTTTTCGAATCCACTAACCCGCATTGGAACGACTTGGTGGAATAAGATTCAAACGTTCACCTTAAAAAGTGATGCCTTAGCCCAATGGAATATTATTTTATTGGCTGTTACAATCACAGCCACAGCTTAAATTAGTTATATATAATTTTCTCATTGGTTCAGTTACTCCAAAACCAATACAACCTTTTACTGGCAATATAATAAAATTACCAAAAATAAATGGATGCTACTCCTGTCCATGTCAAAAAGAAAAGGCGCCAGTAACAAAAAAGAAACAACTAAAAAATCATAAAATACGTACGTGGGTATAAACAACGATAACTTTATTAAATAAATCCGTTCATATTATAATAATATCTATAAATTTAAATCTGTCATTGATAATTTCGTAAACGGAACATCTGCATTTCGACATGTCTGCTTCATTCATACGTTCCTGATCGTTCTTGCACCTGTAGAATGTCTATAGAGCTGCCGTAAAAATCTCATTGCTGTTTTACTACGTCTGTATACGTTATGCGTTTCATAGAATTCTTATGCATGTTTTACAACATAAATATTATGAAGATTGGATACAAAAAAAAGTTTATCGATTCTTTTTTCATGTAATACATTCGATTTTGTGATTTCAAATATCAATAGCGATATAAATGGGCAAACAGTTGATTGTAAAATAGTTACTGGTATCGTTTTATTTCGGTTATAATAAAATAGAACATATATTACCTCCTACTAAGCTTGAATGTTGTTTTGTAACTACATGACAAGTTGATTACGATAATTTAATATTTGTTTGGGTATACATATAGTGTTTCTTATATAACGTATTTTTTATGTATATACCTTCTTTAAACTATACTGTCCTTCAGTAATGTAAGTACAACTTATCGTTTAATATATTTGCTTATATTGTTCCCATGTATTAAATAAATATGATGAATATTTATATAGAATTATACATATATAGCATTTTCCTGTTATTTTTTGAAATCATTTTCTGAGGGGTTGCTTGGAAAAGATCACAGCTTCAATTATAGGAACGGGCATTGCATGGTTTTTTTCTAATATTCTTTGTCTTTTTTCTTTTTTTTTTTGTTTGTTCTGTCACTAGTAAAGATGAAGATTAGGACGACAGTTTGAACTTCACCGGATTGAAAAAAATTTTGGAGTGACAAACCCCTTAAAAAATACCTTTTTTATGGAATGGGAACCATCAGAAAGGTACCCGGTTCCTTTGAGGGGAGGGGGGGGGGGTAATAAACCGGGTTATTTGGGATTACTTACCCTTACCCACTAAAACCACTAAGATGGCAGTCCTCGGCACGGATCGGAGGGGCTGCAGGATCGTGTTGATACAACGCATCCGCGTTCTCTTTCGTGCTCTGCTCCGCTCGTGACTCGGCGGTGCTCTCCACAAGGGGCGAAGGTAATCTCGTCCCTCACACTGTTTGCTAGTGCATATGGCAGTGCGAGGCCATTACGTCTGCTGTCTTCCACAGGACCGTCTGAAATAGGACACGTAAGGCCCCCACCTCACGAATCCACGGCCCCAGGGTTACGCCTATATAATAAACGTGCCTTAAAACATGATCGTCAAGAAAGACTCTGTAAATAAAGTTACCCAGTGATTTAAATTGCTGATGCGAAAAACCTGGATTAACCAACATATTGAGGTCCTTACTAATGGGGTCAGTTAATCATGAAGACGTCACATATTTTGTTAGAGATAATATTATATCGGTTGCTTAATGGAGTGACATATAAAATGGCAAACCTTGTTTCAAACATTCCAAACATCAATATCAAAATAAGTGCGTATACCATTACTTAAGAAATAAATACGTAAATAATTTTTGAATCTGTATGAGTTTTTGTTTCATTCGTGTGATTGATGTAGCTATGCAAGAGCGATCTCCTATTTCAATAAGTGAATTACGTAACGAACTTAAATTATCGAATATGTCACTACGATCACAGTAACCGATGTAAAACATTTGAATAACTCACTCGACAACACAAGATCATATTCTACATTAAAGCCAGAGCGGAACGCTTATAAATTTTTTATCTCATTGTTAAATCCTTAATGCAGATAAGGAAATTGTAAAACGTTTAATGAGGTGTCCGACGCATATAAAAGAGGGTTTAACTTAAAGTATATTGATAAAGTATAATAGTTTGAATGGATTGTTTATAAATTATGGAGGTATAAGAGGGCTATTTGTTTCTTTACGCCGGACGAGGTTCGAATGCTACAAGATGGGCGTATATTATTATGCATCCGCTCATTTACCAAGCATACAAATGAAACGGTACGTGCTTGAAATTAAATTGAAGAATTTTTACCTTCTATGTTACTTTTACGTTACGCATGTCTCTATAACCGGAGCGGTGCTTGTTTGGGTATCGTCTTTTTTATTTTTATTATTTAAGGTAGGCAGAATAGCAAGTGGGTCTCCTGATTCTAAGTGGTCATCATAACCTAACCTCTCCTTACATCGCCATTGCGCCACCAACCTTGGGAAGTATAAGATGTCACTCTTCAACGGTTTGAAGTTAACGATTGCTGCTTGGCGGTAGAATATATGATCGGTGGTTGGTACCAACCCAGACGACTTTACACAAAGCCCAAGTTCATCATCAACTATTACTCTAAAAGCCGAGATGGACTAGTAGTTAGAACGCGTGAATCTTAACCGATGATCGTGGGTTCAAACCCGGGTAAGCACCACTGAATTTTCATATGCTTAATTTGTGTTTATAATTCTCGTGCTTGAGGTTGAAAGAAAACATCGTGAGGAAACCTGCATGTGTCTGATTTCATTGAAATTCTGCCGCATGTGTATTCTACCAACCCGCATTGGAGCAGCGAGGTAGAATAAGTTCCTAAGCTTCTCCTTAAAAGGGAGAGGAGGCCTTGGCTCAGCAATGGGACATTAACAGGCTGTTACTGTATTACTTTAATTATTTTTTATAAGTATAGATTTTAACACTGCTTTCGTTTGCATATTATAAGGTTGCAGAGTTCGAACCCCGGTTAGGGTCACTAAAAAGTTTTTGGGTTACTCCATCGAGAAAACCTTAATCGCAGTTCGGAATCGTTGGCATTTTTATACTCTTGTGCCTTCGAAAGCATGCAAAGACATTGTTGCTGCACCTGAAGTCTGGTCGTGTTAGTTTTGCCATCTCATTATCATATCATCTCATATCAGCTGTATGGGAATGGTAGTGTGCTTGTGTCTTCCTTTAGAATGACCGTCGTTGATGGAGTCATATGTATTATATTATAACTTACTCACTTTTTAAATGACGGCATTGTTTAACGAAATACAGATTAAAAAGAAATGATAGTACTCCTGCTTACATAACATACTCGCCCGAAGTTGAGTGAATTTCTTAAATAAATCATTATACGGTATTCTCGGGAGATTATTTTGTTTACGAAGAGATTTCTGAATTTTATGGTTCATTGTTGTTACAAAATATAAATTAGTTATTTTACGTCGATAAACTTAAAAGAATGTGAATACTAAATGTTTTCAAAAGAAGAACCTTACGGTTATTATGGTATTATTGTGAGATTTATGTTGACAGTAAATGTTGAACTAGATAGCTTGAAAATTTGGTTAAGTTCACCTTTACAATGCCATTTCTTTTATTTGATAAATTAAGTAAATGTTAGTAAAATGTAATAGCTTCTTAATGTTCCACAGCTGGGCTAAGAACTCTTCGCCTTTTAAAGGTTATTTTTAAATTTATTTTTTACGTCTTTAATGTTTAGTGTGTGTTATTACATAGACCACAACTAACTGGTTTGACTGCTAGATCAATAATTGAGTCTCGTATTACAAACTTAGTACAGACATGCTTATTATAATTATATAATACTATATTAAGTTAAATAAGTAATCAACTACCAAAGATTTTAATGAAACGACGTACGATACATATTATTTCATGAAAAAAATAAACACCTTCTAGGTTTTAAAAATTAAGGAAACCTAAAAATAGATTTGAAGTTTATACCATCACTCTATTCCAAAACGGGGTGGTAGGTACTTTTGTGGCAATTTTTAATATGACGTAAACAGATTTCCTCACAATGTTTGAAACACACAAATTTTTAAATTACATCGCCGAACATGAGCATGAACATAAACTCAAGTTAAGCACATGAAAATTCGAAGGTGCTCTTCAATATACAAGGGCTTGAGATCAGAATCTTTTCTTAAAATTCACGTGTTCTAATCACTGAGCCATCTCGGTTTCTTTTTTTTTATAGAATAGGAAGGCGGACGAGCAAAGCCACCTTATGGTAAGTGGTCACCAAACGCCCTTAGACATTGGCATTGCAAGAAATGTCAACCATCGCTTACATAGCCAATGCGCCACCAATCTTGGGAACTAAGATTTTATGTCCCTTGTGCCTGTAATTACACTGGCTCACTTACCCTTCAAACCGGGACACAACAATACCAAGTACTGCTGTTTTGCGGTAGAATATCTGATGAGTGGGTGGTACCTACCCAGACGAGCTTGCACAAAGCCCTACCACCAGTATATTTCTATCTATATTCCTCTGATGATGATCAAAATCAATCAATAAGACTATTAATAATGAAATCGGCTATTGTATGTAAGATGTTTAACCGTGCATCTAAGTAACTACAGAGGTGAATCGTGGAAATGATCTGTTTCTTAATCAAGGCGTGGCATAAACGAATTATGATGTTAAGAATATTATAATATTTAGAATATTTAAGTGTAAGTTTTATATACTTTTGTTAAATGAAATGTAGTTTATGTATGCTATATAAGGGAGCGATATAATAATATTTTAATTCCTTTAAATAAAGATTTAGTTAATATTACAAAACAAAATGTACATGGAATTTTCACTCTATTGAAATATATATACCATAGATCAAGTTACGTTCCTCAATAAAACTCATACTGCTTCTAAAATGCGTATATCCTGGATAAAATAAAGCCAATATATTTTTATAAGCAAGCGAATCAAATTGCGAGCGCAACTCATAACAACAAAAAACAAACTTCCATAAGCACGATGAGCGAAATCTTAATGCGGTCAATAATTAATTTAAACAAAGTAAAAAGTACGCGTGTCCATAAATTAAACGAAGCGGAAAGGGTCCGACGCATATCGGGAGACCTTTTAAGAAACCTGTACATACAAATGCCATTCCGTCGGCCATAGTTAAAATGCCCAAAGAATAGCTATTCATTAGCGGGTGCGAGAATAAGAATTCTTCAAGCACTCTGAATATTCCATTGGCTGTGGGGCTTGTATTGTCTTTGGAAAAATGCCTGCGTTGGCTTTGGCGCTAAATTATGTCGGCCCAGTGTTGCCAACACACCGTCTTGACAAAGACAGGAGCTCTATCGCAGATACCCGTTTATCCTTGTTCATTATCTAGTGATCCCATAGATTTTATTTCCTATCTCCAAACACAATGGATAGATTGTCGTTTCGAATTTAAATTGTTTAATATTCAATATGAAGTCAGTTTACTGTTTTATGTTTGAATGTGTTATGTTAAAATTAAGGAACAGTGCAATTAAATTAATTTCTAAGCTGTTGTGTATATGCATAGAATATTTAATTTATTATCCAACGATATCATAAAATCAATACCAATTAAGAAGTATTGAACCGTTTTTTTATAACCAATTTAAACGTTGATTGATGCCCTTTGATCGAGATAAGTCTCGGTGTTCTCAGTTCTTGTATTCATTGCCTTTATCGATAGCAATAACTCTTTTTCATTCTTTGCATAATTAAAAGCCTTTTAACTGTGTCAATGTAAAGCTCTTAAATTAACAAGACACGCAAGCCTTAAGAGCGTGTAAAATTATTCAGTATCCTGTCGGAAGACTGCACCACAAAGTTTGCGCTTTGCATATTTAAAGAATATTCGCTTTATCTGGCTCATCGACGATTCAGATATTCCCGAGAAAAACGGAGCGAGCCAAAAGACAAGATTCTTATACTCAGCCACGCATTAGGACAAAATTAAGTGCGGTTATGTGTTCAACCATTACATTAAAATGCCATTGGCTACTTCGCATTGCTTCGGTAAAAATAAAGGGCTTTCTGCGTAAGCTATTGGCAGTACAATTATTCGATGAATCCTTCCAGCCGTACTTTGTACAGCAAGTTACGGCCTTGTTGCCAATTTATCGGAGTACAGCCCAATAAAGCGGAGCGGCACGCATGCTACTTGTCAAATTATTTATGCTATTTTCAGCTTAATTTCCTCGCAGTAGAAGCGAATTTCCGAACTACCGATTGAATTTATTATATAGATAAGTGTTTCTAGTGCCTACTTTTTCAGCTGTTTATGATGTTGACTTAAAATTATGATCGTACTTACAGTTTAGCCTTGAACGGCTTCAGTGTTTTCGTTAAATTTACTTAACGATTATGACTTAACGCAGAACGAAATCGTAAGTGTAAGGCTGATTAATTCATACAACGAATAAGCGAATATGTTGTACGTGAGTAAAATGGTAAGCGGTACCATGATGACTCAACGGCTTGAACAGGGTAAGACATCTCCGTGGCGAGTCGATTCGTCGCGAGCATTGAGATCAATTAGGTGGGAGCGACCGAGCGAGTACGACGAGGAATCCCGCGGGAAGTGACAACAACCACGTTACACGTCTTGGAGCAAAAAGTAAAGTAAAACCAGTTAAGAGCGAGAAAAACTTATCTATCCAAGGTTCCATAGTATCTTACAAAAAATAATTTTGAAATCAAGAAACACAAGAAATTATACCTTTTAGAATTGATTTTAACAAGAAACTCTCATCATTACCGATATTATTTTAAAAAGGATACGATAATTTCTAGAATATTTGACTAAAATAAAATATCTAGTACATTATAGAAGAACGTTTCTAGCTTTTAATTTATTTGAATCACATAAGATAACAGTTTAAATTTTGAATATTGTTAATTGGACTTTCATACACGATACTAGTTTGAATTTGGAATTTTCCACGTGTTTATGTTTTATAGTTGATGTTTAAGCCATTTTTATTTTACTTTATATGTGACTATAAGTAAATCTTAGGTACTTGTGGTGGGGCTTTGTGCAAGCTCGTCTGGGTAGGTACCACCCACTCATCAGATATTCTACCGCAAAACAGCAGTACTTGATATTGTTGTGTTCCGGTTTGAAGTGTGAGTGAGCCAGTGTAATTACAGACACAAGGGATATAAAATCTTAGTTCCCAAGGTTGGTGGCGCGTTAGCTATGTAAGCGATGGTTGACATTTCTTAGAATGCCGATGTAAGGGCGTTGGCTTACCATCAGGTGGCCCATATGCTCGTCCGCCTTCCTATTCTATAAAAAAAAAAATCTAATTTTATCTGTCTAAAGTTGGGACGAAGCCTATTTTAAATTTAACTGGTGATAACAAACAATATTATAACTATATATGATTATCGGTCAGTAGCAATCAGTAGCGAGATACAATCTGCTGAAACAAGTCGTGTATGAGTTTTAATACATGTTGAAGTTCAAACAGAGTGGAAAGAAGCGTCGACCGCAGTAGTGACAGCTACCGTTTACTAGGACTGCTGTGCCGTTACATCGAACATGCTAAGATGAATTTGTTTCTAAGAAATCTTTTACATCATATTTTCAACAATTCCTTAATTGTTTCTCGTATATTCTTTTTTAGTTTGGGGGCAAGTGTTTTTCAATTTTCTCCTTAATTATGGAAGTGTGCAAGGGATGTTAATCGCTTTGTTATTGGATGACTACCTAATCGATTTATATATTTATAAAATTTATATAGTAAATTTATTTCTGCAATCCTTTTGATGAATTATAGCGACATATCTCAAAAGCTACCAAGCAGGATATTGTAGTACACAATTATTTGTGTAAACGGTTGCACATTTTATTCCCACACACTCCTAATCCGACGGACAGCAATTTCATCTGGTAAGGCTTGAGAGAGGGACAGGAGCAAAGGCTTAACGCACTACACTCTCGTCCAGGAAGTGTTACACTCCAGTGCTCCGGAATTTCTTGACAAAAAAGTCAATAACTTTTTACTAGGATGACCCAGGATTTGAACCCGGGACTTACGCTTTATTAAATAAATAAAATGATATATATTTTTTTCGATTCAGATCTTCTCTTATATAAAAACTATTTTCAACCAGCAGCTTCACCCACATATGAAGGGGAGCGGGATGCTCGGTTGAGTAGCTTAGACGTGAAGGCGTAACAAACAAACAAATTCATATATAATGTTCAATCAAATAATCAATCAACAGCCAATCGTTGTCCACTGCTGAACATAGGCCTCTCCCAAGGTGCGCCAAAGCTCCCTGTCCTCCGCCTTCCGCATCCAGTTGGTGCCCGCCACCTTCTTAAGGTCGTCGGTCCACCTGGCTGGAGGGCGCCCTACGCTGCGCTTGCCGATTCGCGGTCTCCACTCTAGGACTCGTCTGCTCCAACGGCCATCGGTCCTACGACATACGTGACCAGCCCACTGCCACTTCAGCCTGCTAATTTTGCAAGCTATGTCGGTGACTCCGGTTCTTTTCCCGATAATCTCATTTCTGATCTTATCCTTCAAAGATACTCCGAGCACAGCTCGCTCCATAGCACGCTGAGCGACTTTGAATTTGTGGACTAGTCCCGCAGTTAGTGTCCACGTTTCGGCACCGTATGTCATGGCAGGTAAGACGCATTGGTTGAAGACTTTCGTCTTCATATATAATGTTAGTTTGGATTAATAATTGTTTTTGGTTCGCACTTAGTTATAACTGAGATGAAACTTTGATTGCATGAAGGTTTCTGTATGTTGGTAATATATGTACAAGGCATGTTGTGTCGAATACGAAAATAGGACATAAGCTAGTTTTCTATAAAAAAACTGCTATATCTATATCGAGGCAGAATATATACATACATATACTGCCAATACATATGCCTCATTTGTGTAGTTATTAGCTTTCAGAGCCAGACCCCAAGCTAGTCTCAAAAAATACTTTTTTATGCTCCTTAGTAGGGGGTTTGAAGGTGGCAATAATTACACTCCTCCTCGGAAAGCATGTAACGACATTAGTTCTTTGCCTAATCTCTCACCGGTTGTAATCAATGGCCAATCTATTGGATTATGACAGTGAGGGAACAGAGATGGCACCTATGTTTTCGCACAGTCTTGTGGACTATAGACTTACACACACACACACACACATCTCCTTCCATAATTGAGAAGCAAATTTTTATGTCTACTCAGCAACATATACATTCATACACGTTACATAAATTGTTTTCGAGAAAATTTCAATAAAATTTATTTGTGTATCTTCATGTGATCAAGATATTTTTAATTCAATCTAATTTCCTCATATATTCTAATATAGATTAAAATAAAAAATATAGATCCATTGTTATTTGTCGTGAACAAATTAGATTGAAATATTTGTATTTTTTTAATTAACAAGAACAAACAAAATCAATTTATTTGAGAGCGATTTAATAAATAATATTTTTTAAGACCGATCTCATATTTGGTTTTTATTTAAGCTTTTGGCTCGTTCGTTCAACTCTCGTGTTTTTTTGCATAAGAATCCGTTTCCTGTCTGATTTTAGAAGCGGAGTGCCTTACAAAATTCCATTTAAAATCAATTATTTATTTTGCCTAAGTTAATTATTTGTAAATTTCAAATCGTATTAATACGATTCCAATCACTAATTTGTAATGTTTAACGATTACAAATAGATACTTGCCAATGATAAAAAACTATTCGAAGTAAAAAATCTCTGAAGAATGGGGTTTATTTAAAGTTGTCTGTTAATTTATTTATTAGTTTAATTTTGTCCGTTTATCGGAAATATTTAGATGAACAGAATCAGGGGATTATTTGATAGTGGGTCGTTCGTATCATTTTGAGTGGTGTTGCTAACATAGCCCTATAAAATAAATAACGGCTTCTTAAGTATTGACGAGCCGGTTGGCGTGGTTGGTAGAACACTTGCCTTTCACGCCGAAGGTTGTGGGTTCGATTCCCACCCAGGACAGACATTTGTGTGCATGAACATGTCTGCTTGTCCAGAGTCTGGGTGTAATTATCTATATAAGTATGTATTTACAAAAAAGAAAAGTAGTATATGTAGTATATCAGTTGTCTGGTTTCCATAGCACAAGCTCTGTACAAGCTTAATTTGGGATCAGATGACCGTGTGTGAAAAATGTCCTAGGATATTATTAGGGTATTATTATTAAGTATACTGGCACTACAAGTCACGGCTTCGCCAACTGAAAGTTAAATAGCTAAATAATATTAGCGTGTTTTGAGCGCGACATATTTATCGATTTCCGAAAACGTATAGGACCATATTTATTTGTCTTGAAATAGCCAAAATAATTCTATCACGTTAATTGTATGAAATTAAAAATTGAGTGCGTCCAGCGCTACTTTTTTTTTAAACTTTCGAAAATAAAATTATCATCAATAAGTTTCTATTGTCCGGCTTATATTTAATAAAAGATTATTTTTGCTTAGCGGGTGGTAGAATTGTCTACTTGGCTCAATTCAAGCGTCCTAATCTATTACTAATGTACAATTACGATTCCGTATATAAAGGAAGTGAGCATGTAATCTACGGGTATGTCTATATCTTACAGTTGTGCGTATAGAATTATTCTATGAAAGTTGCCGATTATATGCATAAATATGTTAATTTTTTTTTGAATGCACAAACAAATTATAATACAATATAATAATTTATTTAATTTACTAGAGGTTTCGATACGACGCGACGGGAAAAAAGAGAAAGAATTAAAATTCACCTTCGAATGCAATCGTGATGAAAGAAGTAATTAATTATTAAACCCCCTACCTGGTTACACGGACTTTGAAAATTGAAAAGATCGTTGTAGTATAATTTAATGGGGATTTCTTTCATTAACAAGCAATAATAGCTTATAAAGATTTCTTGCGATTCTCAATAAACATAATACGCGTTTATCAGACTGGGATGTTTATGGGCGGGATTAATCATCAGTTAATTAAATTGCTCTTTGTTAACGATTTCGAGATAACATAGATTTTATCTTTTGTCCATGAAAATTTTTAGTATTTTTATAATTACTCTTTCGTAGTTTTGAAGCTTATATACATATATGCGTAAAGTCAAATATTTGTATGTCACAGTAGGGTAAGGACCACTTGTCAGATGTCTAGACAGATAGAACTGTTGAAAAATTGTAAACGAAGCATACAGTTTACAATAAACCGCCTTACTTTATATTGTTAAGCGGGTTAGTTATATAGCTGGGAAATAATGTTGTGTCTTCTTCTTTCGAATGTCAAATCAGTAAGGACAGAAAGAGAGTACTTGACTTTTCAAGACAGTTGTAGGTAATGGCAGGTTCAATCTACATCAACGGCTCTTTCTAAGAAATGATTTATTCGTAGCCGTTATCGAAATACATAAAATCTATTAGGAGGGAATGATAATATTATTAACTAATGAAAATATCGATAGGTTTTTTTTGTTATTAAAATATTGATAACACTATGCATATGTAATATTTTTTCCATTGAATAACAAACTTGTTTACACACACACACACACACACACACACACACACGCACACACGCACACCCTAGTTTACGCGGACGTTGAATATCATTATCAACTATATTGATTTGACCCACAAGATTTATTTTCCGGTATAAATAAATCCTGTACAACCATCGCTGAGCTATAGCTACAATGACTCAATGATAGTGAAGTTTTATAAGAGTTTTGATGTTTATATTAACAGTAACGTAATAATATAATTATTTTTTTGGGAGTTTAATTTAAATAAGCTACCTAAATCGACATCTTAATCGACAAACAAATAAGATATTTAACGTAAATATAAGGCTTAGACCATAAAAAAAATCTAAAATACAGATAAAATTATATTACAATATTTGACCTTTTTTAATGTTATACGTAAATGCGAATGCAATTCTGGCTGTTTGTTACTATAACGTCGACAAAACGACTGGATAGATTGTAATGAAATTTGACATCCTTCGACTCATTTTTATTCGATAAAATTAAACTTGAAGTTGGAAGGAAAGAATATCATTAATTTAGAATAGAACACTTGCAAAAATCACCACTCGTCATACTCATACCACACAAATAAAATAACGTTATTGGTTGAATCTGTAATGTTTAATGTAACATGTAAGTGATGTTATGTAATTGAGTGGAGGTTTCGAATTAACCCGTCACCATCAAGGAGACGTTATCGTCGCGACATCGGTAGCGCTCGACGTATGATTTGTCAGCCACATTTTATTTTATTCACTTGACGTGTGTCTCGAATCTGTCGCCGGTCAGGATAGAGGGAAGGATACTGACGTTGATTGTTTTTATTTTTAAAGACGCAATCAATAGTCTTCATCCTTCAATGATTCAGCTACTTATTTATCTATCGGAATTTTAATTGAAACTTACATTTATAGTTATAATTACCCGACTATTTTAGTGGTACGTAAGCGTGTTATAATTATCAAAGTTTAATCGCTTTAGTGAATGTATGTCGTTAAGTTTGTCAGTAATAGCTTCTCAATGGTTATTGACTATATGATATTACAAGAAAATTAAAATGGCGTATATAAATTTTATTTTATAGCAGGATTTTATGTAATATTTTAATTATGAACACTTAAAGTAAATCGTGTTACTCAAACATTATTTTGTGTTCTAATGCGCGCACTATCACAGAAACGTTCTATGGTTCGTGGGTGGCGCGTAGCAGACATTAAAATTAAAATATTTGTCCAGCCTCAGGCAACAGCGCTATCTAATTAAGAGCGATCGACACTGAAAATCCCATTAAGTTGTCAAACGGCGAATAAAGTTTGGCAATATAGTGAATTAATCGTAAATCGCTTTTAGTAATTCCTCATATCGTTTTGTTTGAAATATTATTATAATGTTTCATTGGCTATGCCTATAAGCAATTAATTAACATTTTAGTGTTTGTCAAAATTTAATTAATATGATGGCGCTTATGAAATTCCAAACAAACTAATATTAGCATGGCATTTTCGCTTTAACGATTTTAGGAACTCATATTGTGTATCTGCTGTTTTATTTTTAAGCTGCTATCTTTTTGTAGGTTTTGTGGTTTTTTAAAGAAGCACTTATCACACAAATTGTATATCCACATTATTATTGTTAATATAATGTCACAAGTTCAAATCTACGAATTTGTTTTGACATATTCCAGTCTTTATGCAATTGTATTTCGATTACGTCAATAAAATAAATAATAAATAATAATAAGTACACTCTATTCCTTTCGAGAACTGGTATTGAATTTATAAAAACGTTCATAAATAAATGAAACCATAGACATTAAAATATGGATTCAATAGTATAATCGTGTGACATTTATGTAGTTCAAAACTATAAACACTAAATAAGTGTTGTACATAAACAGAATAATGTTAATGATTCACAAAATGTAGACGCCGGTTTTATTATTCAATTTCTTTTGATCGAAGGATACAAACGTCTGCTATCCATTTAGTGGGCATACAGAGCATGTTCGAATTTTACGAGCGCATAAATATTGGTATGTCGCGGCTCGAGTTGTAAACACACGGGTTGTATTTAAGGCGTAGACGACACGTTCGTTTATGTGATTAAGTTATTACTTGCTTGTAATAGTTTTGTTCCGTATATAGTATTTCGTTGTGAATATGTATTAATTATATATTGTATATATTCATTTTTTATTTAAAACAGCTTTATACACGTGGGCGTAAAGTTTCTAGGTCAAATTTTAGAGTATTTTATATGTGTGAAATTCTCTGACGTTAAAGTCAAAGTCATAAACCTGTTTTCAATATAAAATCGTTACTTATTGATTGACATAAATCTGCCGACGATTAGGAAATAAACACCTTAGACCTGAGAAGAACCAGCAAAAGAAACTCAGCGGGTTTTTTTTATATCTTTACAAATTACAAGTAATATACAAACATAGTAGAATAATATATTATATATATTTAATTTGAAATAACCTGGAGATGATGGTTTCATTCCCAAAGTGTGCAATCATTTAAAAAGTCATTGGTTGTGTAATACCTTTTAGCACACAAGGTATATTTACTAGGTGGTAAGGCTTTGTGCAAGCCCGTCTGGGTAGGTACCACCCACTCATCAGATATTCTACCTGTAAACAGCAAAACTTAATATTGTAGTGTTTTAGTTTGAAGTTTGAGTGAGCCAGTGTAGCTACAGGCACAAGAAACATATTATCTTCGTTCTCATGGTTGGTGGCGCATTGGTGATATAACGAATGGTTAATATTTCTTACATCGCCACTGTCTATGGGCGGTGGTGACCACTTAATGTCAGGTAGTCCATTTGCCCCATAACATTTATATTATATTTAGTAATATTTTAGATTTTTTCACATAATTGAATGAAACAATTTTTACATTACACATTATTTATTGACTAGTAGTGAAGTGAGAATTGTTTGTTAGTATTTGAAGGATTAAAGACAATAAATTCATCCGTATGTCCTCAACTCATGATCGAACTCTGAACAGCCGCAGGCGCATGTATTGGTCGTAATTTTTACTCACAGTCCGGTGAATAATTTCGGTAAATTTGTTTGCTTGCTTCAGATTTTGTAAAGCATTAGCGTCGGCGGAATTATGGATCTTAAATTAAAAAATATTACCTCTACATGAAGATTCCGATGCACGTTGATAATTTACATGTCAAGATAAATTGTAACATTTCTTCAAAAATGCAATCGTAAGACTTAAAAATCGTTTAAAACTTGATCTCCGACAAAGAAACGAAGCCACCTAATTGGCATTTTACGAGAAACGGTAAGCTTAATCGAGACGACTTGGACCCACATACATTATATGAAAATAGCCCAATTGACGTAAAGAGAATACTTATAATATTTAGCATTGGTAAGTTTAAGTTCGAACAGGTTTGTTAACGACTGATAAAATAAATTTAAAAGTTAAGAATTCGCGTATTTCGATCTTGACCATTCGATAATGAATTCAATACAGTTGCGTTATAAATAAAAACCGTTTTGTTAATAGTATTTCTTTGACCTTTTAAGGTTTAAAAGCTTTATGAAGGATTTTGATTCACTTGTGATAGAGCTACTTGATTTTAAATGATGCATTGTGCGTAGTGTCCCACGCATCTTTATACGGGTCTCTATCAGATACTGTTAAAGAATTAGCCATCCATCATTTACTGATAATGATATATGACGGGCTCTTATGATTATGTCACTGATAATATATATAGTTTCGCAATATTAAAATTTCATAATTTTATAATAATAATAATAATTTATTTATTTAAGTAACAAGACTCATATACAAAATTACAAAAAAATAAAAAATAAACACTACTATCTACTACTTATACAACTTACTGGTCCAGTTGAAACTTTACAGCAGTGGTTTATAAATATACTATCTACCGTTAACAGACTAGCTGTTAGCAACCATGATTAGAATTTTGTTTGAGTTGGCCCGCACCCTGTGAACCAAGGATGCACACTTTTTTCGCATTAATGCGTAAATACAGTCTATATTCGCTTCAGCGAACATCCCTGAAGCACTACAGAAGCGAGGCAACCCCGTCAGCAATTTAATTTTATTTATTATTTTTTCAAATTAATGTATATTATTAATAAATTTATTAATTAATAAAAAAGATTTTTACTGGAATGTATTCAATTCTCTTACTGTGTATACGACCATACTATGTCTACACGTAAAGTATTATTTGAGGAGCTTAAAAGTGCTGATACAGAGGTCTATTTTTGTATGCTATTCTACTAGGTAAGCTTTATGCAAGCCCTTTGGGATAGGTACTACCCAATTATTAAATGATCTACCGTTAAACAATAATACTTAGTATTGTCAGGCAAAAGGGTTCATCATAGTTCTCGATCTTGGTGGCGCATTGACGTACAAGGAATGGTTAAAATTTCTTGCTGTGCCAATGTATATATATGCACGGTGGTGACTTACCATCAGGTCGCCCATTTATCAGTCGGTCTACTTATAATGATAATAATCTCCTGGGACATTATTTACACACGGCCATCTGATCCCAAACTAAGCAGAGCTTGTACTATGGAAACCAGATCACTGTTGACTACATATAATACTTTTTTTTGTAAAGTATGTAGTATGTAACTTATATAGATAATTACACCCAGACTCAGGACAAGCAGACATGTTCATGTACAAAAATGTCTGTCCAGGGTGGGAATCGAACCCACAACCTTTTTTTTTTTTTTTTTTTTTTTCGAGGAGGAAAGGCATTTACGCCTGCCGCCCGGACACGACCGGGACGGGTATGTGGGACTCACGGGGCAGAAGGCCATCGTCCTACCCACTAAAACCTCCTCGTTTCCTTCTCACCGCATGGTGGCGGGGTTACGGGAACGCGTTAGCACACCACCGCGACCCCACCTGCGGCCGTCGCTTTGGGTGAGCGACCCACCAGTTGTTTTTTATTGAGGTTTTCTCCTCTCGACCCGGCCGGTGAAGGCGAGGCCCTCGGTCCCACCACAGGCTGGCGCCTGGATGGGGAAACGAGTTTGAGAAGGCGGTGACCGAAGTCTGTCCGCCCAGCATCGACACCGAAACTGGACGAACCCGCCTCTCCCTCCTCCTCTACTCCTCTACTCCTGTCTCCGGCAGCCCGAAAGGACTCCGGAGACCAACTCCTCCTCTCTCTCTCCGGCGGCCCAAAAGGACCCCGGAGTCCTCCTATTTGCCACGGAGCCGCTCGCTGGTCGACTCTGCGCAACAGAGAAGTTCCAGGAGCGGCCCGCGACACTTCCGCCGCGTCAGTCTCAGCCGCGATCGACAAGCATTCCGGAAAAACATCGGATTGCTGGTCGACCCCGTTGCCCAGGGTGCACCACGTGGAGGTGACTGACATGCACCCCATCGAACCCACAACCTACGGTGTGAAAGGCAAGTATCTACCAACCACACCAACCGGCCCAAAATTTAATAATTTTTTTTCAAAGTTTCTTAAATATTTTTTCCTATTACCAACCATTATTTCCAATCTCATATACTATTAAACTATTTAGATTCAGTTCAATTGAATATCTTAGAAATTCGTTTGAATCAAAATCATACAAATGATAATTTATTCCGTTTGTACCTAAAGTGATGCCATTTTAGTAGCAATAACTGGTTAATTACAGAACGCGAGTTTAAACTAATTAACTTTTAATGGATACGATGTACCGATCTACGATCGACATCAGATACTTTTTGGGCACTTGACGAATTCACAAATTGCGCAATTGATATTCATTAATGATTACAATAATGTATTTGTTCTTGTTTATGTATAATTAAATTAATCGATTTTATCGTAACAAATATCTTTGTATCGGAACTTTTTAAATTAAGTTAAGCGAAATTGATTCGATGGAAAGAACATATCGTAATTGAATATCGCAGGTTGAAACATATACACACTTCTGAGTTTTATGTGCACTTATAATTGATACGTTCGACGTGGACATAAAACAGTGTGCGGAAGCCTGTGTGTGTCGGAAGAATTACTACCAACTATCCAATCGATCGCATTGGAGCAGCTTGATAGAGATGTTTCAGACCTAGAAGAGAGGAAGTCTTTGGACTATAGTTACATATTAATTGGATACATTTGTAAACGCATTTAAGGAAAAGAGAGCGTTTTTTTTATAGAATAGGAAGGCGGACGAGCATATGGGCCACCTGATGGGAAGTGGTCACCAAACGCCCTTAGACATTGGCATTGTAAGAAATGTCAACCATCGCTTATACAGCCAATGCGCAACCAACCTTGGGAACTAAGATTTTATGTCCCTTGTGCCTGTAATTACATTGGCTCACTCACCCTTCAAACCGGAACAATAACAAGTACTGCTGTTTTGCGGTAGAATATCTGATGAGTGGGTGGTACCTACCCAGACGAGCTTGCACAAAGCTCTACCACCAGTAAAGTAAAGTAAAGTATACAGTAACATTCACAGTAACAGTCTGTGAATGTTCCACTGCTGGGCTAAGGCCTCCTCTCCCTTTTTAAGGAGAAGGTTTTGGAGCTTATTCCACCACGCTGCTCCAATGCAGGTTGGTGGAATACACATGTGGCAGAATTTCAGTGAAATTACCCACAAGCAGGTTTTCCTCACGATTTTTTTCGTTAAGATGAATTATAAACACAAATTAAGCACATGAAAATTCAGTGGTGCTTGCCCGGCTTTGAACCCACGATCATCGGTTAAGATTCACGCGTTCTTACCAATCTTGGGCCATATCGACTTTTTTCCATTTCGGCTTCTTTCAGTTTTCATATGAAATATTATTTTTTTAACGGTAATAACAAGAAATTACTTTCAGAAAAAAAGGTAGATTATTTATCTACATAAAACTCTATACATAGTTAAAATAATTTTTATTTATTCGAATATTTTATATGATTTAATTTTGGCAATTGTATGTTTTACTAAGAAAAGTCTTGAATTATCTATATTTTCAGTATAACGTTTCAAGTTGCAAGAATAGTGATAAAACTAAGGATGTATTTCACTAACTCATCGAAGAATGTAAAATAACCGAGTAAAATCTATGAACCTTATGGCCTGTTAATAAAGAATATATTGCTGTAAAATAGTACATCCATACACCGGCTCACTTTGTATTTCAAACCGAAGCCAATCAAATTTGTACGGTACATACTTCACGACGCATTTGTCAAGACCGTTCATTCGTTATAATTACTCATGGTGCCCAGCAAATTGATATTATATCGAATATTAGAAAGTCGAATAGAGTTTTAATATAACGTGACCTATTTGAATGAAATGTGATAGAAAACATCGTTCACATGATATTGATCTTGTATAAATATAATACGACAATGGTATTAGAATGAAATAGATGATCCGCTAACGGGTGTGATGAATATCATTCAATACATTTATCATATTGTCTTTAGTAGCCGAGTTATTAATCTGATGTGTGGAGTGAATGTTTTTATTGTTTTTTAATTATACGTTATATTATTTATCATTTTTAATTATTCGTTCATTTAAATAATGTACTTTTAAATACTAACAGATGATTAAGCAATGTCTTGTCTTTAAATTTAATATTATTAGGTACGGATACAAAACAATTGAAATTTAATTACGTAAAAGTTCTTTTATGGGATTTAGAAAATTATTTGCTATTTATTCTGCTCATGTCGCTAGTTAGGAACAAAATTTATATAGGCTATGTGTTGATTTGTTATAAAAAAAGTAAGTAACAGCCTGAGAATGACTCACTGCTGGGCTAAGGCTTCCTATCCTTTTTTGAGGAAGAGGTTTGGAGTTAATTCCACCACGCTGCTCCAATGCGGATTGACGGAATACACATGTGACAGAATTTCAGTGAAATTCGATACATGCAAATATATTTACGATATTTTCCTTCACCGTCAAGACGAATTATAAACACAAATTAAGCACATGAAAATTCAGAGGTGCTTGCCCGGGTCAGTAGACCATCTCGTCATTTTTTATTATAAAATTATCATTAATGAATTTTAAGAAAAAAATTAGTAGTTAATGAGTAGATAATAATCCTACATGATGACATTCTGTCGAATTTTAGACATGGCGCCTATTCTCAACGAAGACCAGCAAACTAACGCGACAGATATTATATTACACAACACAAATATATATGTAAGGTCAAACACTCTATTTTTCTTCACTCTCACCCTACGGGAATACTATCCGACACAATACGTGCTTTCCGAATGACAACTATCTAACCTTACCACCAGGATGTTATTAATAATTTCTTAACAGAAAAACTAAAGCGTTTATTAGCACGAACTAAGCTCGGTACTTGAATTGAGACGGGACTCGGAATCCGCAGCTGCGTTAAGTTAGGCACAAGATAAGTTAAGTAAATACATATTAACATACGAACTCATAAATATTTGTCAGAAATACAATAAAACTCATTGAAGAAAATTATTGATTCAATTATTATCGAACTGTAATTAACTTACAATTAAATCGAATAAAAAAAATCGATTTAATATCTAAAGTTGAAATGACCGTTGACTGATTGAACAACGATAAATAAAACAATAATAATGCTACTCGATCGATTGCTTTATTCAAAATACGTTTCAACCCTTCATCCGTTGATTTCCGCCCGAAGCGAGTTTATAATAAAAAATAGTCACAAAACCACCCATTGTGCAACTCTATCAACCGTAAGATTATAAACACCCTCGGTTTGGACAATTTATTAGGGGCTGTTTGATTGATGCCTGTGATTAGAAATATTGAGTCACCTATACATTAACATACTTATTTGTAAGGATAAATTTAGTTTTATTATTACGTATAAAATTTAATTATTTTCGCATACAATTTATGCTTTGCTTTTATGTTTAAAGATTATATTGATTAAATTACATATCCATTTAAAACAAAAAAAAATCATAAAGTAATCGTTATCATTCGCATCAACTCATACGGTTGATTAAATTATTTTTAATTTTTAAACACCATTAAATATTTATACTAACACATATTTTTCTGTGATTAAACAAAAATTATTTTTGTCGTTTGTTAATTTTAATTATTTTTCTAATAAAACAAATAAACAATAACATAAATTCTGTGAGAGAAGTCAGGATACATTTTGTATTGTTAAAAGTGTATAAGGCCCATAAGAATTAAAGGTCTTCAAAGATAAAGAAACAAGCTCATGGATCGATAATTAGTGTGATATAGAGTCATCACGAAGAAAAACAAAACAAAACAAAACCGTCATTAAGATTTATGCAGGTGTGAAGCACCTGTTTTCAAATTAAAGATTAAAACCACCAGCATTATTGAAACTGACGTTCACGGTGTCCCGTCAGCTATAAAATTATTGCTATTTTATTCTTTATCTAATCAATTTAAATCTTTTTTTTATGTTTCGACGAAACGGTAAGCAATTCGGTTTGATGACATTCGCTTTTAATACTTAAAACTGGTTCGTAGTTTTGTTAAATTATTGATCTTTATAATAAGATAGAATTATTATAATACAAGTTTTCACTCGCAGCTTCGCTCACTTGTAAGTGTTTTAGTGTCTTAATATTGTGTATGCAAAATTCCGTGATGATCGGTTCAATAACACGTGAAAGCGTAACAAACAAATAAACAAACTAACTCACTTTCGCATTTATAATATTAGTAAGCATCACATTCTCGTAGCACACATTATTGGATATATACGATAAAATGAAATTAGTTATTCGTACTTTTATTTATCAATTTATAATATATGTATTTTGAATATTAACGGGAAGAAACATCAAAGTGAAATATTGCCGATAAAAATCAATCAGCTATTCGCTGACGATTTTGACCTTTAAAATATGTCAATACAAATAAAACATAATAGTTTGAATAACTAATAACGCTTGCTTGGAAATAAATATCATATTTGAACATTCTTAATCTTAAAGAATGTTGGTATCTAAAGATTGCTTACTAGACTATATACACGATAAATAAGAATAAAAATATTTTTTGAAATCAGGCTTTATTTAGAATATTTATAATCTATGCTGTTTACCCTTTAGGAGTGTTAACTTCATCTGGAGTCAATCTTGGTTATAGAATTATGTCATGCTTACCACAAAAAAATTCCACTCCGTATGATAAAAAGATATGGTTCTAATTCAGTAAGATTTGATCAAATTCATCATCAAGATCAAGATCAATAAATAAGGTAACATACATTGCAAGTTAAATATGTAGCTTCTAAAAAGCGTTAGTACTTGTTGACTTTTGATCAAATTCTATTTGATTGACATAACTATTTGAATCTTTGGTAAAGAATATATTCCGAACCGTTGACAGCTTTATATTTAATATATCCTGTAAAATGACGAGTCAAAAAGAGCTTGCAAGAGCCTACACGAATAAAGTATATTTTTATTTGATTTTATAAGATAGACCGTTCTTATCGTAGCTTTTTCATTACATTTCAGATGTTTTAAGTAAAATGAAATTTATCATCTAATAAGACGTTCTATTTCAGTCTTATATTTAAAAATATCCTGCAGTGCTAGCGTAAATCATGTTGAATTTGCAGGAATGTGAAATATTTAAGGACATAATAAATTTTAGATTCAAGTTTAATGTTGAAATACTGAGTGGTATTCATTATGAATATCATTGGACTTATGGACGCAATATAAGAAAAAATCAAATTCAAATTTAAATGTAAAACTATTCTTTATAAAACTACAGATCAGTTCTGCAGCTCTTTTTTGAAATTTAACTATTACTTAATAAAATTTGCTTAAAAATATTTAAGCGTATAACCCATTTTGATAAATAGATGCATTTAAAGCGTTACGGTCTTAGATTTTTTTTTTATATGCCCGGGATGGCTAATGATTCTACTCCACCTGATGGTAAGTGGTAGTAGAGTCCAAACGCGACGACGGCCAGTACAGTCGGGAAGAATGTTCTGTACTAGCCTTGCCGGCCCGCAAGATGCCTCTTCACGCCTCGTTTGAAGGAACCCGGGTTGTAAGAGGAGGGGAACACGTGAGCTGGTAGTTTTTACTTCAGGGCTGAATGTGGTACGAGTTATATTCTTTATTTATATTTGATATTGTATTTTATTATTAATGTGTCTTGATTGTCAATCAGTACAATGGAAGACTTAAGTTTTAATTTTAAAATTAGTTTACTATTCGTCCTAAATTCGTTCATATACTATCATATTAAAAAAAATAACACGTAAACGAACAATTGCTGAGCAACAGCTTTGACGCGTGTGTCTAAAGTTCTTTTGACACGCGCTGTCGTGTAGGTTTCACCACGAAATTTTTCTTTATTATACTAGTGGAATTGTAAACATAAATTGAGGACATAGAAAAATCAATAATGCTTTCACTTATGTAACCGACACAATCAGCTAACCACGTGTTAACTACTTACTATAACATATTTAAATATTCATATACCTCCCGCTTTTACCTCCGTTAAATTGGATATAAGCATATGATAACAAAAATCCTAAAGCTAAAAAACTTTATGGGAAGCAAAACGATGCATTTTATCCCAAATTTCTGAAAAAAGTTGTAAGTAATTATTCAGTCATGTACCGAAAGTTTAACTTTTGGGAGACAACTGATTTTGATAAAAAAATATATATTTTGTTTTGATAACTATCAAATAACAATATAAATTTAAAAAGGGCTGCTATTTTAACCTAAAACATTAGTAATCGGAAAGAATTCAAAGAGAACATAAAATTGAGTCTTGACGGAGCAACGTCACCATAAAACATTATCGTAATACAACAAGTGTTCGCGAACTTAATTT
Organism: Nymphalis io; assembly: GCF_905147045.1. Taxonomy (NCBI): domain Eukaryota; kingdom Metazoa; phylum Arthropoda; class Insecta; order Lepidoptera; family Nymphalidae; genus Nymphalis; species Nymphalis io. Next base: position 10,371,239 of record NC_065899.1, read on the forward strand.
AATTTTATATGTGCTTTTAGTGCGTAGTTTTGTTTCACTTTCTTTAAGCAATTAAAGATTTTTCAAAAAATTGATTTAAAAAAAAATATGTTTCGTTTATATATACTTTTTCCTAACATTAGTGAAAAAAAAGAATGTTTATAATTTAAATTTATTTTTTTACTGACCTTACATTGGTATTATGACCCCATCATGGACAGACTGGACGAACACCATTCAGCCTAGGAATCACGAATCCAATAAGGAAGATAATTGACACACATAACATACAACGCTACACTTATAAAATGGCAATCCAAAAGTATTGACTATGATATATAAAAATATGAAGGCACGTCAAACAAACTTTAATATGAAAGAAAGATATACTAAAGGCACGGAAAACACGTCTATGGACACTACAAGACGTCATAGTTATTTTTATATATATCTAAATATATTTTTATACCGTAACAGTAACGTAACAGCCTGTGAATGTCCCACTGCAGGGCTAAAGGCCTCCTCTCCTCTTTTTGAGGAGAAGGTTTGGAGCTTATTCCACCACGCTGCTCCAATACGGGTTGGTAGAATACACATGTGGCAGAAATTTCAGTGAAATTAGACACATGTAGGTTTCCTCACGATGTTTTCCTTTACCGTAAAGCACGAGATGAATTATAATCACAAACTAAGCACATGAAAATTCAGTGGTGCTTGCCCGGGCTTGAACCCATGATCATCGGTTAAGATTCACGCGTTCTTACCACAAGGCCACCTCGGCTTTATATTTTTATAAATTTTATATTATTCAAATAAGCTATTACAATTAATTACATTAAAAATCACTCTTTTTAAATCAAAATTATGTTTCAAATATTAATTATGCACAATTATATGTCTATATCCGGCGTGATAATCATTATTAACGTATTTTGATTTCGAGATTACAATACTAACGAATAAAAAAATAAAACCTTACACAGAACAGATATTGACTTTGTAGAGTTTTGTATTTGTATTTTTAGGCAAAATATTACTTTATACTTACTGTAGTACTATTGTTTTGTATTTTAATTTGTAATAACTATCAGACTTGTTCTACTTCTACAATATATTCAGCCTTTTGAACGATTTTTTGTAGCTTATCGTGAGATTCATTTGCTCGCTATTTGTTTGTCAACGGGGAACATTCTTTTTAAAACTATTTTGTATCATTTGACTTTAAAATATTTTAAAGATTAAATTCAACATTCCATCAGATAAAATTAATTGCAGCATAACAGTTCTCAATGTTTTATAAATTTTACGACACTATTAAAAGAAAAAAATTAATACAATTTATAGTGAATATTTATTAGTCTAATTTATTCAAATATAGAACACTAAACACAAATTGTGTTAAGTATACAGTAAAATCGACACATATTGGCTGGTATCCCTTTATGAAGGTACTCTGGAGTATTTGCAGCATCACAAACATAAATGGCCACATCGCTTTTTACTATCGACTTTTCACCAATAAAAACGACACTATAAAGTCGACCTTTTCCTCAAATAAACCACCGCTTCTTTCACATGATGATACTTTAATATGCATAGAATCCATTTTATTTGAGTCTAACTCTGAAAATCCTAGTAAAAAGTGGTAGCCGACCAACTCTTCGTCGTATTGACAATTTACTGGAAACTTGGTCAGGTTTTTCCGTATTTTAGGAGGTTGAATTATAAATGAAGATAGGTGTGTTGGGTAGGATTTATGAAGGGTGGGCAGCGCTTTAATCTTGCGAAACGGCCATAACAAGACATATGGGCAAATTACTGCTTCCGTTATATTATGTGAACGATTTAATGTTCGCTTGAATTTTAAGTTGTTTTTGTAAATATTATATTAGTTCCAAGCTAAGTTTTAAGTTAAGTTACGATTGAGATAAACGTCTGAAAGTTATGCTTTAATTTTATTTTAATATAAATTAATTGGCAATAAGGTATTTATTGGTGAAATATACCAATGCAATAATATTTTGAAGTGAATAAAAAGGTGAAACTTTTTTATTTTGTTTAAAAAATACATATTGATCAAAAAAAAAGTTTTGCCTTTTAAAAAACATAAAAAAAATATATTTGCTTTTTTAAAAAAAAATAGCTTTCTCTATCGCTATAAATATACAATAACCGATTGATAAGATCAACTGAGTAATATTTTCAACGCATATTAAGCAGAAACCTTTTAACTAATTCATGTTGCAGTTTATTTAAAAAGTGGTAAAATAATTTGCTTAATCATCAGCCTGAAACGCCTTACAACTACAGAGTTTCAAAACGAAAGAAAAAAAAACAACGCTTACATGTCCCGAGCTAATAAGACGAGTGCTGGGAACTACACGGCGAGTACTAATAGTTCCCATTTGCTTTCCACGCAGTCATCGGGATTTGGTATTACGAATACAATAATAAAAAAAACTATTTTTTTTTAAATATGACAAGTGACATATTTTCTATCTGTCCACGAATAAACAGTTTAAAAACAATTTTAAATAAAGATTGACGACGGGGCTTGCACAGATAGGGCTCTGTGCAAGCCACCCAATAAATATGTACATTGTACAAAGCATAACTAAAAACAAAATCCGCATAATGTAGTATAATAATACATTATTGATACAATTCAATAATAAGAGATAATTTAGAGGTCTCTCGCTATAAGTAAAAAAATTAAAAATCATCGAGTGAAAAAAACGTTTTGCGTTAGATACGTTTCACCCAAACTTAAACATTCGTTGAACTCAAATCTAACCTAAAATTGTTGGTTTCAAAAATGGAATGTATTATTTGTGTTCACTGCGGTTAATATACAATAGCAAAATATTTGAGTGAAATGTATTACTAAATTACCGAGATTTATTGACACGTCCATTAATTTCTGACATCAATGGTAACCATGACATGGTGACGCTGCGTCGTGATCCGCTTAATTAGCATTGAACTCGGCGCATCGCGATACTTTGTTCACGTGCGAATTTGAATACTGCGTTTGAGGACTCCATTCGGTTGCATTGTTAGCGCCGATTTGGAGCAACATTGCTTTTATCTACCACAAAACTAGTTAAAACATGTACTAGTTGGATTTTATTCTCTTTAGTATTTTATTTGCCCTTTAAATTGAGTTTTTTATTCAATTACAATACGAATGAGAACGAACTATTTTATCATGGTTAGTATCATAGTTTAATTTAAAATATTCAAATAGTTAATAAATAGTACGTGTTTAATTCATTTTTAGATGTTATATTGTAATCAATGTTATTCTTAAATCATCAATAAACCATCAATAACTTAAGCTTTTGAACTATTCTCAGATCTCTAGTACAACCTTACCGCTTAAACGTAAGAGTATTTAGAAAACCTAACTATTTCCTTAAGAGTAGACTTTGCTAATAAAATTTACATTAATTAATTGCTATTAAAATTTCTTAAAAGGATATTAATCCATTATATATTTTTTTGGTCCCATTTTGTTTTGTGATTGTTTCTCTCATAACAATGGAATAAGTTAATAACATAAATAATGTAAGAATCAACAGCAGTACATTCACAAGCTATTGATATCGTACTCCAGACTAAGCTATTCTTCTGTTCAGCTTTGGAGCTGTATTTAATACATATATGCTTTACATAACATTTCGATAACATCGTGTAAATTAATTTGAAAAATGCTCTGAAGACAGAACACCTATTACAAACTCACCGCATAGGAAAAATACGTAGCCCAGTGTGAGTTATACTCGCGTTCCGATGGTTCCGTGCATAAAACGTTCAATAATAGTAGAATTTCAGATAATAAATATCTAACTCTATTGGTCTACATAGATTAGTAATTTTCTTATTGAATTTGTCTGCACCTAGCAGGCACCTAATAAAATAAATACAAAATTGAACCATTTGAACGGTCCGAACAAAATAACACGTCCAAGGGACGTATCGTTTTAGTTCACATATTAATTCCATAATGGCTAATGTATGCCTATACATAATATGTAAGTGTTGGTTGTAGGTACGCCTTATTAATAAACAAATATTTTGTTTAAAATACCAGTTCCATTTGGCATAGTGAACAGATAAATCAAATGGTGGTATTTGACAATAAGATAGCACACCATAGATAGACAGTCATACTGACCACTCAGGATAAGAGAACTCTTCAGGAGGCGAGAGCTAATAAGATCAATCGAGTCTCGAAGGGAGCCCGGTACGGGAGGAACAGCGGATGTGAAAACGATCTCGCAACCACCCCGAACCACGTCAAGAACGTCCATTACATGGGTGGTTAAGAATCCCATATAAGCTCGTTCTTTCTATAAGACCTCGGTTTCAAGAATTTTCACTGTGTGAAATAAAAAATGGTTTGGCTTTTATAAACGGAACTCTAGAATGCGGTTTGCCGATCAAGCGATATCCAAATGACTATACTTGTGTAAATACTTATAAAAGAACATTATAATCCGTGATAGCATCTCGCTCTCAATATTTGGGCTCCGATATCGGTTAAACAATGTCCACCGACGCTCATGCCCACGCGCGGGTCACGCCCCTCAGCGATCATACATTGTTCATAGGTACTTCGCTATCTTGATCATCGATGGCTTCAAGAATGCTTATAGATCCAATCGTGACGTAAATACTATCGGAGGTTAAGTTTTATGTGACTATATTTGTTATTTATAGGTAAATGCGCATATTAAGCGAACAAATATTTAAACTTCCTTACAATGTCGTGGATATTTCAATGGACTATTTTGGAATGTTTGTGGAAAATTTTAATTTTTTTTAGTATGATACTATAGGAGTCCATTATGCGGTTTTTAAAATGTATAAGGAAGATGTTTGTCAAATATTTTTGTGATTTAAATTATCAATAAATAGTTAACAATAAAGCATGTGTACGTATATGTAATTAAGAAGCTGTTCCAACTTTGCTTACAAAGTCGTCAGTGCTCTATAAACACATCTATAGATTGACATGGCCAGGTTCTATTGTATTTTACCGGAACCAGAGTTATGGTTTTTCAGATATACGCGTTTAAAAATTTTATTTGTTTCATATAATTATATCAAAACAAAGCTTCTCATGCCTCTGCACTCTTTATAATTGGGACATTTGGTTGACAAAAATACCGATCACTTTTTGCATTCTACATACCGCGAAACTTTTAAAAGACAGGACCAAAGATTTGCGGCGCATTAAAAAAACCTGAATTATATCGATCTTACTTTATATTCAGTTCGTGTACAAAAAGTTCTTCCAATTATGCGCGAACGCAGCGTCTCATTTCGTTTTCTTTAAATCGAATATCGTCTTAGTCTTTTTATAAAATACAAAGCAAAAATCATTGCGCCAAAAACATTAACGGCGAAAGAAAAACTGTGAAAAACACTCGGGCATTTCAGATAGCATTCGTTATTTCGATATTCCAGTTTGTCCCTAACGTCAAAGCAACTTATTCCATATGTCATCGTGTCAAGCCCGTTCGATGCATTATGCATTGTTTCCATTACACTACGAAATTTAACATAAACCTGATGTTAAAGTTTATATCATGAATAAAATACAATTTTTTATTTGACTCGCAATCCCAACTCTGAGGCGGCTCCATGATGGAACCGCTTTTTATGCCTTCCGAGACATAGCAGATGTACATTGATCAGGAACTTTTTGCACAATATGGCTATATGAGTACTTGACGAAATGTAATCGAAATTTTTGTAGAACTTTTTAAATGTTAAATATTTTTTAAATATTTACACATTTGTTTTAATTATATTAACGTAAGTAGTATTTAAATTAATTACGTATATAAAAATAAAAAAATAAAAATAGCTACTGTCTAATAAGTAATTCATGACTGCGTGGAATGGTGCTAAGGATGTCAGCAGCATTAAGCAGTAAGACGAAGCGACAACACCAAAAAGGTGAATTTTTAATAAAAGGTTTTTGCATTATTACTCCGAGGTTTTTTTTAATATAACATTCATTATGTTACGATACTATCATTAAAGTGTCATTGTTTAGTTATTAAGCCTTAAAAAATAATAAAAGTAATAGAATTATGTAAACGAATTAATAAAATTTTACTACATTTAAATGTAAATTTATTAATAGTTGCTTTACACTCATCACTGGGTATGTATTTTCTTTGCAAATAAGTATGCGTAGAAGTTACGATTTAATTTTTTTATTGATTCTTTAATACAATTTTTTCACTCCAAACATTTGTATCTCCACGGACGTGTTGTTCGTACCTTTGATGTATGTCTCCTATAATTTGGAATTGTATTATTTTACTGCGCCTGTATATATTTATTTATAGTAAAAAAGGAATAGCATGTAAGTATCCTACTGATGGACTCAGGCCTTGATTTTAAAGCGTTTGGCGGGTTGGTGGATAACTATTTTCAGGTTTTAGTCCTGTTTTTCTCTCTCTCTCTAGTCTCTTTGGTAGTAATAAAAAATAATTAATACTGGTGTTTGGTGGTCATCTTTATCAATGCAACTTAATTCATTAAGAAAGAAATTTATAATATAAAAATGAATAAATAAATATTCGTATCAAAGCCGTTTAGATAAAAATATTATTTTATTTCATCCATAATGTATAATAAATGTAATTTAGTTAATATGAATGATTATAACAAGTTTTGTCACATAAATATATAGAAATAGAGTTATTTCTAAGTAAAAATACTTTCATGTCACGGTCCTACTTCAGCTCTATTGTATTGTTGAATTTTAACCCCTTGACTACACACACGTGTGTAGTTAAGGAGTTTGTAAAGTACAGGTGTACCTTATGAATAACAGTTGTGTGTACTACAAAATACTGTTAATATTTGTAGACATTCCTTCATTGACAACTAACTGTATTGAACATTTCTGTTCTGTTTACTCCAGCATCGAAGTACTTCTTAAACAAATAAACCGCGATTTGCTATTCCGTTGCGTCGCTTGTTCGTGTTAATATTTGTGTTTGTTCCTAAGACAAACTCGACGACGACTCGTTCTAACATATCCATGCCATTACATTAGTTACGAGAGAAAAAAAATGAGAATTTACTCTATTTAAAGTTAGATTAATATGTATAACGGCATATATTTAGATAAAGTATTTTAAGGGACAAATATAAAGTTATGGAATTTCCTGTCAATAAATTTTCAGCAGCAGCCAGGAGTTTCAACATTCCCATGCCTCGTAAAGCAGGTTGGTCCTGTGCCTGAACTCTCACGGTGGAAGGAATTCCTTTCTTCTATATATTTTTAAGGAGTTGTATATTAAACAAATGGAGTAAATGCAACTAAATTTAGTAGTTATTTAATTGGTTTTAAAAATTTCATATCAAAATATCAAATATTTTCCATAAATAACATGAAAAATGACAAGTGCAATAAGATATTATCTCTGAGTAAATTGCCCGGGCGTGGATGAAAAGTTTGTTAGATTTTATACTACTATATTACACCACTATTTTAAGCCCGCGGCTTCGCGTTTTAGGGGTCATAGTGCGGTGTGAGGTATAAAAAACGCATGAAGGATTATTATCTGCAAGACTTATATCAAATTTCATCCAAATCTGTTCAGTAGTTTAGCTGTGAAAGCGTAACAGACAGACATATTTGGTTTTGCATATATAATATTAATATAGATTTTCTTATATTAATATTATATTATAAAAATAAAGAAAAATAATAAAATATATGTTGTACTAGAAGTCGAAGCAGGTAATTGTTCATATTTATTTAAGGAAACGCAAATTACAATTAGTGAAGTTCGTGACTCATGAACTAAGCATAAATATAAGTTACAGAAGTGACAACGCAAACAAATTTAAATAAACTTAAATTTAAAACACACATTTAAATAAACATTCATGTTATAAATAATTCTCAGGTAAATCTTCAACAAAACGTGAGAATCAAACGCCAGGATTAAGTTATTTAAAATTTATAACAAAAATACGCAATCGAAACCAACGCGAAGCCGCGTATATGATAATATTATCTCCTGTATTATATCGCAGATGAAACTGATTCTAATACAAATTTTAAATTCTATTACATATCACGTCTACCCTAAACATTACCATAATACATGTTTAGTGGAAATGCCTTTAAATAACACTACCGGATGCGTATCTTATTCGAAACGTGAACTCATGAACAAAGTAGAAACGAATACTATAGAGTACAGACCACCGGCGCTGTAAGAATCCCGACTGCCATAGTAATTATACGCAAAGTAACCATTTGACGCACAGCCGTGATCGTCGATCGTCCCACAGCGTTTTAAACTGCGTATCGCGTTTGATTATATATCGTTGACGTTTCAATTCGATGGAACCCATTCCTTATCACTTTCTAGGATTATTGATCGATTTAGTGAAGCATATCGTTGCGATCTCGTGGCGTTGTATAAATTACGGACCCTCGCTTAGTCCGTATTGTCAAAGGAAGTGCATCGGTTATTGTTCCAGACGCTTTGCGTTTTATCTATACAGCTCGATCAACTGACCGAGAACTGCAATTTAGTTCGCCCTCTATTTGATCCTCTTATTTCACTATTGAATATTACGAAATTGAGGCATTGCTATAATTCAACGAAAATTTTTGCAATCGTGCCTATGCTCAAGCCAATCAGTATTTTATTACTGGTATGTCTTTTTTTTCATAGTCTTTATTTAGATTGCGCGGTGGAATGTTTACTTTATGCGATTTTTTCAAAATAGTACTAATTTCTGAACAACCATTGCATTTTCATATGCTTGTTGCATGAAGTGGCAGTGGGCTGGTCAACTATTTCGTAGGACCGATGGCCGTTGAAGCAGACGAGTCCTAGAGTGGAGACCGCGAATCGGCAAGCGCCCTCCAGCTAGGTGGACCGACGACCTTAAGAAGGTGGCGGGCACCAACTGGATGCGGAAGGCGGAGGACAGGGAGCTTTGGCGCACCTTGGGAGAGGCCTATATTCAGCAGTGGACAACGATTGGCTGTTGATTGATTGATTGATTGATTGATTGATTGATTGATTGATTGTTGCATGCAATTTCGGGAAATGTAATGGTAGATCTGCATGTACTGAATCCAAATCCTCAACACTTGTACCTACAAACCCGTCATTTGATCCTAATTTATGATATTATAAGTAGAGCTTAGAAACATCTTTAGGCACTAACCGTGTTATCTTATTAAATATTTATACACTAGTATTTTAAAGCATCATTATGTTATTGATTTCGTTTCAAAATATGCGATACCAATCAGTCGAATAGATTAAAATCAGACCGAAGATATCTTGTTTGTAAGTCCGCTGCGGACTATTGTGTGTGTGTCACAGTGACGGATAATGGCGGTAATCGGTTTAAATGTTATCTACCGTTTGGGATTGTAATATTCACTGCCCCACCGGCTATGAATGTCACATGTAGTTCGTATTATAACGGTGTTTGGAATATACCACGCTTTGTTCTTTTTAAAGATCTTTTTTTTTAAATTTTTATTTGAATGAGAAATTGTTTTGAAAAATGTACATGTGTTGATGTTTTTGGTCACAGTGTCACAACTTAACTGCACAAGCTTGTACAACACAGATAGCAACCATTTTTTCTTAATAGACACAAATCCATCATTAAATGATTTATATGAACAGAATCACTTTCCATTTCACGTATAAATAATTAAAATTTAATCATCATATCAAGTTATTCATAATGCAATGGTGACTACTGAAATTGTGTGATCCAAAATCATCGTTCGTACATTTACGAATATACATACGCACACATAGATTATTTAGCATTTGATTATTGGCTTGCTTTTCCCCATTTACCACTGCATAAAATAGGATTCGATAGACTTTTATGGCAAGCCGGTCTGATGTAAAACTGCCTTAAAAATACTTTTGCTATTGGTTCCTACTCAACGTACGGGTGGTTGAGGTGCTATGCTAAATGACAGCATGATGCATAGATGCAATTTATAAAAAAATAATTTTAAACAGTTTTAAGACACCCACACATCAAAAAATATTGTAATTTTATTCCACTTTGCTGGAACACACATACACAGTTAAAAAAATTATCGTATAATCGCTTTTTACCATAAAATCTTTCTACTTTTATCAATATTTAGGAGTGTATAATTTGGAATGATTAAAACTTAATCGTGGCTTATTGATATGAAGATCAAAAATAACATAATTATTATCTCCCTTTCACGTTCATTTCATATAGAAGCAACCCAAGTTATTGTAACTCGAATCGGTAATATTGTTTTATATTTCTATGTATTCAACCTAGACATATATAAGATTTACAAATGATAAAATTTATAAAGATGTGTGTGTGTGAGTGTGTGTGAGATGTGTAAATATGTGTGTGTGTGGGATCTAGTCCCAATTTAGTTAATAAAATTTAATTCATAATTTATTCCATTTGACTCGTGAACGTATACGTTCTGAATAATATTTATTTGGCGAACTCAAATCATCATAACAAGGTTAATAAGGTCTAATTGAAACAGATTAAATTAGAATTTGATTGATACTGATTTTTGTAACAAAACGCTGCATTGAAAATAATCGGTTTCTTGTTATTAAAGGTTAATGTTTAAGAATTAATGAATTCTTACTTAGTAGTATGACTTTGTGCAAGCTCGTTTTAATACCCACTCATCAAAGATTCTACCGCCAAACACCAATACATAGTATTGTTATTTTTTTAATTTCTTAAAAAAAAAAATTGAGATATTGAAACATAGATTACAAATTAAGTTATTTATTAATTTTGATGTTTTATTTGGAAGTTATTAAGTAGATTCAGTATCTAGTTGTTCTATGTGTTTGGCAGGCGCTGAAGTTGCCTTGGTGTTTGTTTAAAATTGAAAGTTTCCATTGTTTTTCACTTCTGTGCCTTAAATGTACAACCCGATCTGCGTCAGAACTTTCCTGTTTTATTGGATTGTCGTCTCATCGTAATTTGAATGAAGGAATAGAGTATTATGTGTCTGTGCAATCACATAAGCGCTATAATATCTCCAACAAGAAGGCTCAAAGTGGCCAGGATGTCAGAAGTACGTTTAAAAGTTTTGTCCCGATATATAGTAGTTTGTTTGAATCACGTATATTCTTAACTGCTTTTTTCATTCGTTTACTCATAATAATTACTGTCGATTATTTCAATGTTAACAAAATCCCAGGTCGCAAGTAAATTGGAAATATTTGAATTTGGAATAAAGAATAAATAAGTCAATAGTGCGAATTCTCAAACGTTTTTTTTGTTGCCATGCATCCTATGTTTATGTTTAAAATAATTATACTGTTTTTAATTTAAATAATAACTTAACAGTCTTATCGAGATGTAAATCTCATTAGCAGATAGTTAACAAGTTCTGTATACAAGGCCGTTGAAATTGTCCTCTTAATTTATTGTTTTCATTTACGTGCGGAGTCATTTAAATAATTTGGCAATTTTTCGATTCATGATACAATCGCATAGTATAACACTTATGAACTTTATCGTAAACGCAATAAGGTACAAAATAAATTAAAACTGATAAATACTCGCTGTTGCTGATTTACACTAATATCTAGTCAGTAATGATTGTGTGGACGTTTAAGATTATAATATAAGATATTAGATACTTCTTCGATGTTATTTTAATTCTCGACGCTATTTACATCACCAAAAGTGCCATAATTGTGCGAAGAAATAGGTCTTAAAGTAATATAAGTTTTATATTGAAGCAATTTCTGAATTCTGCGGTGGCGGTATTTCCGTTATGATTGATGAAGATCATTATGAACATGGATTTATTTTGATTGTGGAAATACTTGGCTTTATGACGATAGTTCGTTATCATTGTTTGTTGTAAGAGCGTAATATTTCACCACGTGTAAAAAAATTTTTATATTTTTTATTATCAGTATTATTTTTTCTTTATTCTACCATAAGTCGAAGCTGCACTGTTTATATGCTTGAGCGGATGTTGATTGTATTTAAGTAATTTTTTTAGTTTCTTCTACGTAATGTTTTGAGCTGAGATGGTCCAGTGGTAAGAACGCGTGAATCTTAACCGATGAACGTGGGTTCAAGCCCGGGAAAGCAAGACTGAATTTTCATGTGCTTAATTTGTGATTATAATTCATCTCGTGCTTTACGGTGAAGGAAAACATCGTGAGGAAACCTGCATGTGTCTAATTTCACTGAAATTCTGCCACATGTGTATTCCACCAACCCACACTGGAGCTGCGTGGTGGAATAAGCTCCAAACCTTCCCCTTAAAATAAAAGGGAGAGGTCTTTAGCCCAGCAGTGGGACATTCACAGGCTGCTACGAACGGAATGTTTTGATTTAGTATATGCAACTATTTTCATTTGAATAAAATACAGAATATTTATTCCAAATATTATAATATTTTAATGAAAACTTTGTTTTCATCTTTCAAAAATAATAAAAAATCAGATTGCCAATACTTCTTAAAAACAAATTGAGTAAAAATAATATGTTAATATGTTATTCAATATCCTAATTCAGTAAAATTATTTCTGGGGCATCATTTGATATCGTTTACAAAACTCTTTTCAAAATCGCATGAAAATACTCTATTTTACAACAATATTTATTTTATATAAACATAATTATTTTTGGCATTTAAATACTCGAAAAAAAGTAAGATACTAAATATAAGTAGGCTTAATATTCATAATCCTATTACAGCTTTGTTATGTAGGATATATTCGAAAATGTCCAAGGGATAAATTCTAGTAATTCTCTGTCACAGGTCACCGAGGTATTCTCATATGATTTATGATGTCGTAAACCTATTTACAATCATTTGATTTATGATACTGTAAAACTTTTCAAATATCTAGTTTCTCAAGTTTCAATCTCATTTCACCCTCTTTTTTATATTATATATTCAAACACCTAACATTCTTAGGAACTTCATAATATTTCGTAAATCGAATGTACATTAGTATATGATTAGAAGGTATAGTATATAAGATAAATATAAAAGTGGTATATTTATTGAAGTATTTACGTTATACATTTATATAAGGCATTATTTTTGACTAGATTTTAGGAGAAGGTAGGTTTGAAGGAGAAGAGAAGAAGCACGATATTCCAATGCGGGTAGGTAGAAACCCATGTGACATATTTTTACCCGATACATGCAGGTTTTCTAAAAATGTTTTCTTTCACCCCCGAGCATGAGATGAATTATAAATAATCACATGAAATTTCAGCTGTGAATACCTGGATTTGAACTTGCAATCTTCGGTTAAGATTCACGAGTTCGTACATTTTAGACCAAAACGAAGGTATTTGCATTAATTTCTTAGTAATTAAGAGTAATTCGCTTAACGCGCTGTATCTGAATATCTTCATTTGCGTATGCAGCGATGCACTAAAATAGCGCAATACGCCATTACAAATTGAAGATTTAGCTGATTGCTTCGTCATGGCGTCCCATTGAAAGCACTGTTTAAGCTAAGAAAGCTATCATTAACTGTTCATTGCTGGTAGATTTATACAGAACTCGCGTCACGGATGGTTCCCGTACGCAATTATCCAAGTTGCAATCTCCCATTGTTGTCGAAATTTAAAACAAATTTCCTGTAGAACGGGGGGTCGCGTTTTTCTGCACTGCCAAATTGGATAAGCACTGTAATTACTCGTTTAATTTCGGTACGCGGGTTGGTGGTTTGTGGATATTTTGAATTGGCGAGCATGCGATTCTTTGCTGGGGTTTATAAGGCGGAACGCGTTCTTTAAAGCGTTATACATTTACATTTATATTGTTTTCGCTCCTAACTAGGGTAATTTTGTTTGTTTAAAAAACATGAATTGCTCTTAAGTACATAGAATCACCGAATCTTATGGCGAATGAATGAACTCTTTTTAAATTAACTCAGAATAATCAGGCTATAAATATAAGGTACCTATTCTTACACGATAATTTTATAATGACACGTACAAAAAAGTTAGACGAACTCACTATGTATTAGCGATCAAACCAGTTTTGTTAGAAGCTTTATTATCTCACCCAACTAATATTGTACGTTATTTTAAAACACTATAACCATAGACATAGTGTTAATCAAAACGCAACAGGGTTTAATGTTTTAAGCAAAAAACTCACGTGATTAAAGGTGTAAACAAAATTTCATGCAGTAAAAGTTAGTCGAAAGGGAAGCTGCGTTTATATTTCGCCGTAGCCATTGCGAGTTTTCAAATAATGTAAGATTTCCCTGGAGACCTGGAGATTCATTGTTCAGTGGTAGTGTGTGTTGAGTGTTACAACATAAATCTTTGTAAGATTCAGCGAGAAAGTTTGAAGTGACATGACGTTTAATAATTACAATACTATGGAAACCATTTGGGAAATTATGAGATAAGTAAAAGCGTAGATTGTAGTAGTTTAGCGTATTTTATATTTAGAAGAAATACTAGTACATTTAGTCGGAAATGAGGCTTCGTGCAGTTGCTTTCGTGCCTCGGTGAGTGCAACTCACTCAATACTCACTTATCTCATTTACTTTTTGACAAATATTAATATTTTGTGTTCCGATTTAAATGGTTAGTGTAACAACGCATGGTATCGGATTTGACTGTGTAAGGACTTCATATTTTTTATAGTTCCCATGCTACCATTAATAACTAATATTAGAAATATCATTTTAAACAACTAAAATTACTCACTCACTTTTTTCCTCTACCCACAACTTTGTTAAATTGTGATTCTAACAAATTAGATTAATTGTTATTGATTTTGTTCATCCACCTGCACCATAATTCGTATACATAGTTTTATGATTAGTATACCAGTATTTTTTAAGTGAATTGTATTTATTTTTGAGAAACAAATGTCTTTGACCGTTAAATGAATATTTCGTTATTTGAAATATTTTTTAAATTAATGAACTAGTTAGTCAATTTAAAAAGGAGTTAGTCAGAAAGCTATAAATGCCAAAAGTAATTGATTAGGTGTTGTAAATGTTATAAAGCTCTTTGTTTACATGCTCAAACTAGTTGCAGGCAAGTTTATCCAGATATTTTTTTAAATATTTTTGTTTAAATTAAATAACTTTAAAAAACGCAGTACTTTTTTCGGATAAAATATAATATTTTTGGAATAGTTTACAAGCGAGCGGCTTTTTCCCAGTTGGACATTTATGGGATCTAAGATTAGAAAATAAAAGATAAAGTATTTAGGTCGATCGGCTTGGAAGGGCGGGTACAACCCGATTATTATTTATTCTGACAGTGACGTGCACTGTTTTGTGACACCAAAAGCGAAGCTGCTTATTGTAATATTCTGTCCTAAAATGTGAATTAGCATGTAATTACAAGTTTAAACAATCAACACTTACATTTTTTTTTTTTTTTTTATAGAATAGGAAGGCGGACGAGCATATGGGCCACCTGATGGTAAGTGGTCACCAACGCTCTTAGACATTGGCATTGTAAGAAATGTCAACCATCGCTTACATATCCAATGCGCCACCAACCTTGGGAACTAAGATTTTATGTCCCTTGTGCCTGTAATTACACTGGCTCACTCACCCTTCAAACCGGAACACAACAATATCAAGTATTGCTGTTTTGCGGTAGAATATCTGATGAGTGGGTGGTACCTACCCAGACGAGCTTGCACAAAGCCCACATCTCACAGTTAGCTGCAATTGGCAAATTTTTAATGCCGCTTACAGTGGTAATGGCCTATTGGGTACGATTTACTATAGAGTGGTTTATATTACTCATTTCCTTTGCGTGCTTGTTAAAGCATATTTGAATAAAATATATTTTGATTGAATATAAATAACTTCACAAATATACAAATTCAAAAAAAAATCAAAGCTAATTTTAAATTTTAAGAACCCTTCTAAAGATCGTCATTTGAACACGTCGAACGTTTTTTTCAATAGCCAATCAAATTTTAAATTTAGCTGTCATTTCGATCTTACACTCACTCAATCTTCCGCAGCACATAAGTTACCGTCAAGAGCGATGTTACTCGGACACCCATATAACACCCCGGGTTCACTTTTGACAGATGAGATGTCAGCAGAAAATTGCATTTCGCAAAATAAACAGTTGGTATGTTTCAATTTCGATGCTCGTTCGAAATTAAACTTTTTGACGTCCAGTAATGTATTTGAAACATTCTTTTGGGCCCTCTTTTAAATTGCGAATACGCTTTAAATATTTTTGAAACTAGTATGAATATGTACTTTTTTAAATACAATATAAGGATTCCTTATTGTTTTGTAATTAAAAAATTTACGTAAGGCAACAATACTTTTAATGCGTTCTTATTTTAGGTAAGCTTAATTAAAAAAGTCTTTAAAAACCTCATTAGTGCACCTGAATATAGAATTCAACTTTTTGATAAAACCTTTTTTTATGCGTAAATAAATTTTACTTTAAAAAAGATTTATTTCATTGAACATTGAAAATATTTCTCGATATTTCCTTTAGATTATTACTTGTAGAATAAACACAAATAATTCTGTCAGTTTTTTGGATACACATTTCACAATTTCGATCCTCGTGCGAAATTAAACTTTTTGACGTCCAGAAATATATTTGAAAACATATATGGGCCCTTTTTTTAAATTGTGAATACGCGTTAAATATTTTTGAAACTAGTATGAATATATTATTTTAAATGCAATATAAGAATATCTTATTGTTTTGTAAAAATAAAATATATATAGCTCAAAAATACTTTTACCTTGTTCTTCATCATAAAAAAAACATCATAAGTACACCTACATATAGAATTCAACCTTATATTATGCGTAAATAAGTTTCACTTTAAAAAAAAAACTATTTCATTAAACATATTTCTCTATAGTTCCGTGAGGTTATTGCTTGTAGAATAAGTCTGTCAGTTATGTGGATACACATATATTATCCGCAGTAAAATCATTTCACATATTCAAAAATAAAAAATCCATCTATGCAAAAAAGTAAAACAAAGCGAAAATGTTGTTTAAATCATGTATACGTTGGTGGTGATTGATCAAAAGATTGGCCGCAGTTTGCAGCTGTTGAAGGAATGAGCTTTCTTTATTTGCTCACGGCAGATTGACGTGGCGTTCGCTTACAAAATGCATTTATAAGTCCTTTATAAGTTAACAAGTTGCAAGTTGATAGCTTCATTAAATTGTTTTCCACGATAAACCTGACTGAGATGTTTTTATTTATTAGACTTATAAAATGTTCAAATTAAATATACAACAGAATATGTGTGCAATTAAGTATTTTTTCGTTGACCTAAAATACTTTTCGATCATTATTTGTTTTTTAAAGATCTATTAAAGCCTCTTTCTAAGGGTGCCTTTTTTATTAGTCCGGTTAGTAATTAGTGTTTTATTTAAGGAAATTTGATTGTGGTCGCCGCCGTCTGTTTCAACAGTTGCAGGCTTTATTTGAGCTCATTTAAAATGTTGGTAAAGAAAATGCAGTTTATTGTTCAGGTTTGTTTGTTTTGTGCGTGTGCGACCAATGGGATATAGTAGTAGTGGGGTGTTTGAGTCTGCGATGTTATTACAAAGCAATTTATATTTTGCAAAACCGATGATTATCCGATCTATTTTGAGTTTTGTTCTATCTCTATTTTTAGTCAGCATTGTATGTATATCTCGAGATTCTTTACATCCAAATCTATGGTATGAATACATTAAACTATAATATGATATTACACAAATAAATATACATTTGCGTACATATATAATATCATGTAATATCATGTTATACTGGATGGATATTAATTTATCGGTACTAGTTCTCAAGTACTTATTTATTTGATTAAATAATTGCTTCGTCGGTTTAGTGACCGACTTTAAGCCCAAGATTTTGGATTTTATTCCGTTGGAGATAATTTGAAGTGATTGGGTATTTCTTTTTAAATGACGAAAAAGGCTATTATTATATTATATGTAACTTTTAATAGCTAAAGCTTATAATCCCGAGTTACAATATCAAAACTTATTGAGATCATCTATAATCAATGTAGCAGGCATGTACACCGACACGTGGCTCGTTAACCAAGTAAAGTAGTAAAGCCGTTGATCCTGCGTCTGATCTCTCTCCTGTCGTTTCGGAAAACGGGCTGAAAAGGTTTTATTTTTATTTAATATAGGTAGGCAGACTGGTAAATGGCTAATCTAATGTTACGTTGTAACTATAGCCCATAGACATATAAAAATATCAACTAATTTTTTTTCACGCAGTGGAAACCTTCAGAAAGGTACTCAGCTCCCATGGGGGGGGGGGAACTGGATTATGTGGGATTTTTGTCCATTAAAACCACTGCAATGGCCGTTCCGGCACGAATCGGAAAGGCTGCGGGATCGTGTTGATATAACGCATCCGCGGCCTGTCCCGTGCTGTGTTCCGCTCGTGGCTCGGCGGAGCTCTTCTCAGGGGGCGAAGGTAATCGCCCCCCCCGCACTCCTCTCTAGTGCTTACAGCAGTGCAAGGCCATCCCGGTTGCAATCCTTCTCAGGGCCATCTGAAATAGAACACGCAGGGCCCCACCTCACGCATCCACGGCTCACAAACGTGACTCAAAAATATTTGCTTTGCTTGACGGTGAAGGAAAACATCGTGAGAAAACCTGCATGTGTCGAATTTCACTGAAATTCTGCTACATACGTATTCCACTAACCCGCATATGAGCAGCGTGGTGGAACAAGCTCCAAACCTTCAAAAAGGGAGAGGCCTCAGCCCAGCAGTGGGACATTCACAGGCTGTTACAGTACTCTTTGTTATTAATAATTTACCTGTGAAATTAAACTTAACTGTACCGTTTATTATGATATTTTAATTAAACGTTTCTTAACTGATACGCAAGTCGTTGTAGATTAAGTATACTGATTTACATTGATTTTGATTATTTTTAATTGTAAGACCATTAATTTGTAATAAAGTCAAATGAGCTGATTATTTCTTCTGAGGTGATCTCATTAACTTTAATAACAGTCAACTAACGAAGGTTTGTGTATACTTTTTCGTATAAATACAGAAACTACTATTTGTAGAGTTTTGTGCAACTGCTTGTGCCCAATTATATTGATAACTTTAGTAACAGTTTAAAGGGTAGATCTTGTAGATAAAATTAACAATTTAAAGAAAGCTTTATTTGTCATGTTCTTGGTATTTATGTTTGCGGTTTTCGCATGGTAGCACAATATAAGTAAACCGGATGTATATAAGTACCGGATGTACTTTTATATACATTTGTTTTACGACATTATATAGTTTTATATATTATTTATAAGCGAACACATTCGGCATTGTGTGAGTAAGATATAAATGAATAGTCTCGCTGATATTCCTTTAGAACTCTAGGAGAGGAGAAATTCCAACATACATTACTTTTATATGACTTTCTTTATTTTCACAAAGCATACAGCGGAAGCTCTCAGATGACACGACTTTGTACGACTTAATCGAGAGCTTAATATTTTCGCTAATATTCGTAAATTATATATTAAAACATTCCTTGTGAATCGATATATCTATTCGTAAAAGCAAAACGAAAATCAAAATAGCATACGCAACACAACACAAAAATCATATACGCAACGAGTCATCTAAATATTACTTTGCTGATATTATCAGCAGTAAAAGGTTGAATTGTAAATACAGAAAAGGAAAACAAAATAATAAACAAATTTCGCCTCACCTTTATACAAGAGAAAGGATATCAATAAAAAAAACAGCGAATGTTATTATATCCAGACCAATTATTAAAATTGAATGTGAGTGCCGACTCCGTTTGATGCGGAACGGACGTCAACGTTCGACATTTTACGTCACGTCAAATTGACGTGGCGTTCCAAGGGACTGACATCTGAGTGCACACGCAGACAATAGTGAAGCAATTATGGTTACTTGGTTACAATGAACATGTATTATGTATAGGTAATACAGTAGACGGTTTTATCAACATGATGTTGAAGTGTCGAAGAGTTTATTTCGCACGGATAACCCGTGGAAAATGCTTCTCGTTATTAATTTTTTTACGGTTTTATATTTGACTGTAAAAATAATAAAGTTATATTTGTTTTAAAGCCTTTTTTATTTCCAGATTTAAAAGTGATTTTTAACATTATATTAAAAAAATAATATAACATCACATATAATTTAATGTAATGTGTTGTCTTTCGACTGTTGCGTTACAAAATATATTCTACGTCTTAAGTAAGCACTTTTGAATTGTCATTTTATCTTCTAAAATGACAATTCAAAAAATGAAAAACTACTATCAGTGTGGCTATTCTGTAAGAATAGACTCGAAAGTCACCGCAGAAAATTATCTTGAATTGTCAGAAAATGATATGCGATATTGACTAGGTATAATAATTATAACATTTAATACACACATCAAAATAGTATATCACTATAAGTCGCTTGTCAACATTTCACGAGTGAGTAATGATGTGAGTGAACTTCGGAATGTTTGTGAACCGAGAAGACAAGATTATAAGTAATTACTCATTTCTAACCATTATATTACATATGCATATTAATTATATACAATAAAATTTATACCCTCCTTAAAGACCAATAGAAACAATGGTGTTTATATATATTATTTTAACATTATATATATGATAAAAAAACTATGGAGTTTTTTTATCATATATATAATATTACATTGAATTATATGTCTTATTTATTAATTTTATTTCATATAAGTTATAATGGGAAAGTTGATCTGCGCGATACTGTGAGAGAATTTGTATGTAACATTTTATTTATTTATAGTGTCTGGGTTGCACTAAGAAAATATTTTTTAATTGATAAAATAATAAAGTCATCGAGTATGATTAATAGAGGTGAGACATTTCATTCAGAGTCTAAACACAAAGACGGCAAAGACGTCTATGGCAGTGGCAAAGTGACAAACTAAGAGAGCCAAGCAATTTGTCTCCTCGAGCGCTATAAATTGATTGCGAGCGCAGCGGGGCTCCTTACTGACTTCATATTAATGTGCGGTCACACTACACGACATTATAATCCTGTTTATATTGATAATAGACGCTTTCCGAATTACCCTTAATAGTGGCCTCCATTTTTTTCTAAAACTTATATCTTAGAAATCCTATAAATTATATATTAAAACTGTCTAAAAATCAATTGATATATATTCAATTATTGATATCAATATATCATTTTTGTTAAAGCGTCTGAGTAAAGGATATCCAATAGGAACTTATGGCTTTACTTATAAACATTGTTTAGTGGCTGTTAAGCGCTGATTTTGCTGTTTCTCTCATTATTGATTTGACATTCGAAAGAGCAAGACAGAAATTATCTCCAGCTAAACAACGTTTTAGTTAAGAAAATTAATGTATAAGGGTAGTATGATAGCATCTTTATAGTTGATTGAAATATTGATTCTTTACTTTTGATTACTTGACTCTTGAGATTGACTTTGTACTAAAAAGGATTAAAAGTTGTTATAGCCTTTTGATAATTATTACTCTTTAGGTAATTAAACTCAATGTATTATTACACTAGAAAGCGAAGCAAACGTTGTCCTGCCTGTGCATGTGTACCAATTGTCAGGGCAATCCGTTGAATGGTGTTGTAATTGATGAGCTGCACAACGAAGTAATATAAAAACTTTTCCATGAAAATACATAAACCTGTATTGTTTACTTATATTTTGTAAATAAATAAATAAATAAATAATGTGTGACAAATAATATGTAAATATCAACTTTAATGACGACAAATCAGTATCTAAGTCTAAGAATCTCAAACAGATATATAACAACATCCATTTTATGTACTTAAAAGAT
This sequence comes from Nymphalis io, assembly GCF_905147045.1. Taxonomy (NCBI): domain Eukaryota; kingdom Metazoa; phylum Arthropoda; class Insecta; order Lepidoptera; family Nymphalidae; genus Nymphalis; species Nymphalis io. The sequence goes on from NC_065899.1 coordinate 10,393,087, forward strand.
AATAATAATAATTATGACGTGTTCAGTTTAAGAAGTTTCAAACAACTTATATGTTATAATATTATTTATTTTAAAAAATATTGAAGACTTGTTTAGTTTGCATGCATAAAAGCTCATATATTCAGATAAGCGAGAATAAAATGGAATTAAAAAAAAAATGAAAACCATTTATATATTTAAGCTGAAGCGATAACGAAATAAAATTACACAGGAGCAACTTATGCAATTACATTTTCATTTAAAATTCCCGGTCCTTTCCTACCGTTCAATTCAATTAAACTTGTTCGCTGTTCATATCTAGGCGGTTGCTATTCGGGTGCGTTCAATAAAGGGGATTGTTGTCCGAAAGGGTACCAATTGGTTGAGTTTTATTCATGTTTATGTGTATGATCTTATCTGCGGTCTGTCTTTTGGGATACGGGCGCCCTTTTATTAAACTCCAATGTATTACGTTTTAAACAGATATTGAGTAGCGTTTGTTTAGTGATCTTGTTATAAGCAAAAATATTATATACTTATATCATAAATGCGAAAGTAACGCCTAAGTAAGTGGTATGAAGCAAGGTTGAACAGCAAGGAAGGTTTACTTAATTCTTTACCTGATACAAATCCCAACATACCTGAGTAGTATAATATAATATAGTACCGCAAATTACAATTTAAATTGGCACTGCTTATATATACTTAACACGTTCACTAAATAGACATCGTTTACACATATCTTATTGAAGTAACGCTACTTATAAGATTATAAGAAAACATGACATTCTGATTTTCTATCTTTTTATAATGCAAAATCTAGACCAAAAGAAGTGAAACTTCCCATGATAATAGTGACATGGATAAATGCAGAATGTACTTCTTATCTCGGAATATAAAAGAGTTCCAGTACACAGTATGAAATGGGCTTATATCTTAAGTCGCGAGCAAGATAGGATATTTCCATATTTTACTGATATTTTGCAATCTTTATGCGCGCGTCATTCAATGTTAGGTATACGTTATAAGTAATATCATTTACAATGCTACGAAAAAAGTAAATCCATTAACTGTGGATATATATTTTAACTTGATCAAAGATTAAAACAAAAGATGAGAGTCATACTACTGTTTTGGTACTTTTGTGTTTAGATTTAAAACGTGATCTTGAAACGCAAAACCTTGAAGACCTTTTTTTTTGAAATCGACATACATACATTTCTAAGGATTTTTGTTAAATATTATTCACTTATTTATTTACAGTAGTCTAGTTTATCGTAGCTTTAACTCTTATGCAAGTTCTTTAAAGTATGAAAAATATTTTTAAAGTTTTCGTTTTTTCGATCGACTGTTGACATCGATGAGTTAACACAAATTCATAAATACATTACAATCTTTCAAATCCTACTGAATTCGAAAAATCTTGTTATAGTGGACTTTTATATTACAAAATGAAAGTTGTCTCTAAATACTCTTATAGTCGAAGTTTTGAGTATATAGTTAGTCAGAGCAATGTCTTATATATACGTTTCTAAGCATGATAAGCCTAACATTGTCTCTAGGATTTAGACAGAAGAGAGCCACGGGCGAGACTAGACTTGATGGATTGCCAAGTGCGTGTTCCAGCTTTTGACGTGGAAATTCATTACATACTAGCTGCCCGTCTTCTCATGACTAGAATTAATAATAAAAATATTTTACTTCATAAGATTAAATATACAATGATCGTTCTGAGCCAGTACTTCTTGTCACACCCTGTTCCTTATTTTCTCATGCGTTTATTCGAATATGTTGCGATATCTGTAAAACCAGTGCTCCAAACTGCAACGTGTAAGTTGTTTTAGATAAGCAAAAGACGCTTAAACTCTTAATAAACAAAAGAATAACTATGTGTCCTAAATGATAGCTAAATTGGTCGTATATATTTTTTTTAGTTATTAATAGTCACTGTACATTATCTAAGACAGATCTTTCAAGTAAAGTTATATTTTTCCGCTATAGTTTTGGTAGCGTTCGTTTGGAGCTTTTCAATGTCCGTAACAAAGTTGTATTCAACCACGTTGAGAAAAAAATATACAACGAAATATATTCATTTAATTAAATTAAATTTATTGAAGTAAGTTCTTTTGATAGTTATTATTGAGAATTGTTATGTCAATTATTATTGTAACTTTTATAAGCAATATCATTGTTGAATAAATACACATTATTTGTGTATATAATACAATTATTTTTAATTTATCGGCATTGAACAAAATCATTATTATACCAATGTATAATATTTTTATATAAATACATGATTATCCTTTTTTATTCATTGCGACTCCAATGCTTGCTGTATTCTGCTAGAATTTAAGGGTACGATTTTGAAAATAGAATTTAAATTACTGGCTCCAGCACGTGCCCGTATCATTATTAAATAAAATAATTGTATTTATAAGTTCACCCGAAACTAGTTATAGTAGTTGTTTGGCGTAAGATAAATTTCTGTATTTTTTATATAGTTTTATTTAATAAAAAAACTTAATCTTGTTATAATATAGTATATTATAAATATTCGTATTAAAAATTTATATAGAATTACAAGATTACAAGAATTACTGTTAATATATTGAGATATTTATATTCTATTAAAACATATACCTACGCCCAAAGAGGCGTAACACCATAAGCCGGTTTTTAACATTTCACGATTGAGATATCAAATCAAAATCCTTTATTCAATAAAGAAGCATTACACTTATTGATTGTCAAATTATAAACCTTTATAGTACCTATACTATACATATAAAAACTAAGTTTTAAGATACAAAGTTCATTCTTACACTTTGCACTGCTGGTAAGGAATAACATGCAGAAATTAATATATACATATAATATATACATATTGGTTTTCAACACGTATATTTATTTGTATCGTTGTTCTAAAATTTCTGATGTTTTGACTGGACCGATGATATTAGTATAAGTAAGTATAAGTGGGTCAGGAGTGAGATACGCGTTCTTACAGAATACCATTGCTATTCGAAATACAACTCGATTTGACGATAAGGTCAAAAAGATATCAAGTTTCCTTGTTAAATTGCTTCTTGGTTTTCTTTGCTTTTACATATTTGTAAACAATACCAAAACAAGGATGCAAGTTGCTCTTTAAAGTAAGCGTTCGAAATACTTTCCCATTTGCCCGTTCATCGAACTCCGTACCCTTTCGGTAATGACCGGTCACGTCACTCTGCTGTCGTCCCGCTACGGGAGAAGTTAATTTTCTTAATTATTTATAAAAAGCTTCTAAAAGACCTCCAAGATCAACTGACACTCAACTTTGTTTATCATTGATTAGCTTTAAATTCAACCTAAAAAGTATTTCCGAAATGGCATCGCACTAACACAAAGAAAATGTTTAATTAGAGTCCCAAGTTGTGCACATTACTCAATTTCTTAAGTGTATGACCTTTTTCTCTTATTCAATATCTGGTAAGAATAATATTATTATCGAATGATATTAAAATTGAAATCTAGAAAATACACGTGGAAGAAAATGTCTTCGCGTCTATCAATTTAAATAGGAGTAACACGGTCAATAAATACCATATTTGACTGCCTCGTTTGTCTAGTAGCTTGATGCAAGGCTGGAGGTCATGGGTTCAATTCCCAGGTCGGGCCAATAAAAAGTTATTGAATTTTTCTGTCAGAAAATTTTCAGTAGTAGCCCGGAATCTGGAAGTTGGAAGTGTGTACATTCCCGTGCCTCGGAAAGCACTTATAGCCGTTGGTCCTGCGCCTGAACTCTTTTCGGTCGTGTCTGATTGCCGTCCCATCGGATGATGAAAACTAGGGATTAGAGAGTGCACCTGTGGTTGCGCACACACTTGTGCACTATAATATCTCCTGTGCAGTTGGCTCATCTCTTTCGAGATTGGCCACCGTGGCCACCGTGGCCGAAATCGGTCTGGAGAACATTATTATAAATACCATATTTTTATCACTTCTTTGGACGCTGTTCTTTGGTTTAAAACAGCTGATTCATGGAAGTCGCGATAAACTCCTACGCCTCTTGATGCATTGCATTTCGTAAGTATGATAAATTCTGTTCGCTGACATTTGATTGATGAATGATTTGTCTCTTATTTGTTTGCGTGGAATTGTTTGAGTTACGCTTTACCTATGCAAGATTTTATAATAAAAATATATATTTGAAGAATTTTTTTAAATGTTTTCACGTAAAGTTGTTAAAGAGTATTTAAAACTAACTCGCGGTCGTGGTCGCTTAAAAATTTACTACATTCTAACTTTTAGAGGAAGAAAATATTAGTCATCTAACTTTTTCTAGTAAAATTCCGGCTTCCCTAGTAGTTACGACTTAGTTTTTAAAGGAGGTTACATAAGTCATAAAAAGGTTGGTCGTTGTGAATATTTAAGAGAATTCATGTAGTGTAAAGTGGCTCTCGATTTTGTATGAAGCTTGTATAGCTATATTAAAATTCTTCATGAAGTAAGTCCTAAGGCACAATGCACATTGTCAACGAATATAAAGATACACTGTTGCCTTTATAACACTATTGTGTTTCACCCTTCGCTGTTCCTTTACTGTTTTCCCGGCATATTCTAGTATTTTATTATTCATGTAACAACAGCTTTATGTTCACCTTCTGTAATGTTAATAATTGAAGACTTCCGTGACAGGAGCCGTGGTATGTAATGTAGGCGAAATAATATATATAATTTACTGACAACAATTTTTATGGACTATAGAAGATATATTTTTTAGATACAATTTGCGAAGTCGTTTGCGTTTATGTTCAACTGACAAAGATGCAAAAACTTGGCGTGGCTATTGAAAAGTTTTTAAGCGCTTGCTATTTCTATTTCAAGCAAATATTATTTTACTTCTTTCATTTTTGCGTATGTTTTTTTATTCGACTTCAACCCAGAAGGGTTAAAATCATTTAAAAAGTTATTTAAAATAACTAACATGTATGTGTATCAGTAACATAATTCTTTTTATAATATACGTTGGCGACAGCAAAATGGACCACCTGATGGTAAGTGGTAACTAATATGCTTAGGTCCTTTGTGGAAGAAGTTTTCCATCACCACCAATGACGAGAACACATGAGAACTTAATGGACATCGCTTGGGTTTGAACCTGTAGTCTTCGGCTAGCATACTGGGCTATCTCCGTTCATCTTAATTATGTAACAAATATATAAATATGTACCTCAATTTATTATACAATCGAGTACCCACAAAAGTAACTCTCAAGCGAGAATTTGCTTTTATAACTGACTTAAATACTTATTTATTTCAATAACGAATAAGTTGCAACTATATTTCCGTTGCTTGCTTTTTGCAAGTTGTTTTCTAAACATCATAAACTGGTAACTATACACTAGAGGTTCAAAGTGGTGTATTATTGAATTTAAAAGTACCATTTCGTCGCTATGCGATTGCATTATGCGTTGATATGACCGCATGTTTATGGCGCATTGTTCTCTGATATTAACCTAAGGGCTGTCAACATTTATTTAAAATAAACTGCATAATGAATTAAGATTGTTAATGTAAGGACTTGGTCAGTACTTGTTAACTGTAAAGTATTGCATAATATTGTTATGTTTAGCTATTCATCGCTTAAACTATTAACAATTTTTGTTAAATTATATTCCTTAATGTTGGCAAAGTATTTTACATGTGTATTAAGAAAATAAATTTGTTGTTAATAAAATTTTTTGAAATTTAATACTGTGACAGCCCTGATCACACTTAACGCTGCATTAAAACGTTTCATTGAGTAACGCTTTGATAAAACCAAGACAAAAGGTCAAGTTTATAAATATTTTAAAAATATAATACGTAGGCGAGATTATTTATTACAGCATTTACGCTGTGCCCATAAATAACGAATAACCGGATGGTATAAGAATTTTAACAAATCTTTTCATACAAAGTGACTCTATTAACTTTTATATCGATATTTTTTCTACGTAATAACGTTATTAGTTGATGATTCTGGTCGGTATTACATTTTTTGCTGGTTGTAAAAGAATAGAGTCGAGAGATTTGATTTATTTCAAGTATAATTTTTTTATTTTTTCATCCAATTCATAGGTTAAAGCTTGCGGATTAACGAATAGTTAAATTTGTTTAAACTTTGTTAAATCCGTGTTGCTATAATTGAGTGAAGCTGTATAATTATTATATTGTTTGAATTACGAAGATTATATTGCAAATACTGCGCTTTTGTAAAAAAAAAATTATGTATTGAACTGATAATTGTTCTTAACATGAAAAGAGGCCTTTACTCAGCAGTGAGGCCGTAATAACTAAAGCTATTTCTTATTATACGTAGAACTTAATTAATGGTATATATTTAAAAATCTTGTCAAACGTCATAGAATTTTCATGTGCTTAATATAAATTAAGCACATGAAAATTTTAATTTAATTAAATAAACATAAGTTTATTTTACAGTTCTTGCTCGGCGATGATAACGTCTTGAGAAATATCAATCTAAAAAAATTCTCTCTATATATATAAGCTTATAGTCATTTTAAAATAAAACTACTCAAATATTACCTTGTTTACCTTTTTTATAGTTCCTATGTTTTATTGAGTACCACTATGTAATATTTACTTTATAATTTTTTAATTTCTGTTTAGTCATTATTTATGTGCTTGCTGTGGTCTCCTTTAATTGAAGGAGCACACATATTTTAAAATATTATTACACGATGTAATGTACTCTAATAAATATGACGAATATAATAAAATGAATCTTTTTGGTCGAGGTGAAAGCTAAAAAAATAATACGAAAAATACACAGTTATCGTTTTATTGAGAATTTTATTGACATATCGACGTTTTAAGCATTTATTTCTTTGATGTACAAATGAAGATACTTGTTAATCTTATAACGTTAAATGAGCTAGAGATTCTTGTACATATACACATACATAAATTCTTTTCGTGTATCTAACAAGCGCCTCTAATAATGTTGTGCAATTTCGATTTTGTCTTTAGGTAAGGTTTTACTTTTTTTGTTTACCTTTACATAGGTATCTTTCCTGAAAAACTCAGTGGTTCGACTCTAAGCCGTGTACTCTAAGCCACTGGACCATTTCGACTTAGCTCACTATATATACTATCAATAATATATATAAATAGATATTATTTATATCAAAGATTTTTTGTGACTTTTTAATTTTCTATACACGAGGTTTTGTGTTAATGTCACCGCAATATCGTTGTATAAAAAATGATAATGAATTTACTATCACAACCGTCAACAAAAAAACCCTATTCAATTTTCTCTCAAACACATTAGAGCTCATTTGATCAAAGCTCTCATCTATGCAGCTTTTTGTGAGAAGAATGGGAGAAGTGATATAGCGGATAAATGATGTACGAGTTAAATATATTTACGAAAGTTATAGTGAGATAAAAAATCAGTCTTAATAATTCCAAATTAATAATACACAGATTACTTTATTTAATTTGGAAATGATGTTTTAAGTGGTATCACATAGAAGGTAATCTATAATTTTATTGCAATAAAACATATTTAAATCCAATTATTAGAAAATTCATAATTTATTTGACAATTTTGAGGAGATTATTTAAAGATAACAATTCATTGGAGTTGAAGGGAAAATCAAAATAAAAAGTATTAAAAGTAAATGTAGAATATATTTTACAATTTATTTATTAATTTTGCCGATTCTTCTTCGCTGTTTATTCCTTCCATATCAGCAAAGAAATCCTACAACTAGTAGCATATCTTTCAATTTAATCCTACTAATATTATTATTGGGCTGGTCATGTCTCCAGGCGCATTGATGGTTCATGGAGCCGACACATGTTAGAGTAGAGACACCGCTTAGGCAAACGATTTGAAAAAGGTGGCAGGTACAGGATAGATGTGGGCTGCCCAAGATCCGGATAGTTGTGGTTATATGGAAGAGGCTTTAGTCTAGTAGCCAGCGAACAGCTGAAAAAAAAATTGTAAACATGAAAGTTTGTAAAGATCTTTTTAACTGATCTAATTTGGAGAAAATTTTCATGTATATAAAACGTATTTACGTAATACATGTGGAATATAAAAAAAAATACTTAGCATATTTTTACCATAAAGTATCAATCAGACAAACTGCTTTCGCGACAGCGTGAGTTTAGACAGATTCTCATAGAGATAAATGTTGAAGATATTCGTTTAATTGCTCGGGGCGGTCGATTTATAAGGAATTTAGTAATTCAAATACACCTGCTATGTGATCTAAGATATGTGCGATACAGTTCAAACACACATTGACTAAGATAAAAAACATTTAGTGTTATTACTACTTCAAATTCTTAAATTTTTTTGATATTTCCGAACATTTCACATTTAAAATAAATTATTTGTAACAAAATACACTGTATATTTATTGTCATGTAATGTTTAATGAGGATTTACGATACGCAACGTTTAAATAATTAAGAAATGTTTTGTTCTTTTTTTTTTGGGTCATACGAAATAAGTGTTTCTTTATTATACGGATTCGGGTTTGATCTAACATCAAACAAACGTCATATATATATTTGCACTTTAGGATGTATTAAATATGCCTTATCTTGAAATAGCAACAGATCAATTCAAATAGCTGTTAAGCTTGTTTGGCAATAAAATAAATAGTGATTAGAATACATACTCAGATACAGATTTGCATATTTACGAGTATCATACACTTCTTAATTCATAAAGTTATAGGGCTCTAAGCTGGCTCTGAACATTCTTAAACAGCTTTCAGCTTTTTTAAACAACTATACTTAGACTTAGTATAATTGTCTTCTGAATTAGAGTAAAAGAATATTTTATTATAATTAAGTAATTAATTATTATGTTACTTTGACATACAATTTGTATTTAAGTCATAAATAATAGAAAATTTACTCACATAAGCTTCAGGTTTTATTTTTCTCTCAACAGAAAATAACTTAATTTAAGTTGAGCTAAAACTATACAATTGTCTGTTACAGAGAAATATAATTTTAAAAACATTACTGGAGAAATAACAAGTTCTTAGTTCTTTTAACGAGATCACAGTAAATTGAATTAAGTAGAAACGTTTAATTTGCGAGGAACCGAACTGAAGGTTGTCTGCATTGTGTCCAGCCCTGAACAACGGTTTGCACTCAGCGGAACATGATCTCATGTCTCCATCTTAGGTGTGTGGTTATAATTGCAACGCAAACGCGTCTGTTTCAAGCCTTTAATACTTAATTGCTTGTTCTTATTATTATAACATTTATATTGGCACAACAAAATAAGGTTAAATTCAAATTATAAAAAAGATACGGATTCGTCCGTGAGAGAGATTGTATGAAAAAAAAAGACATTAAGCTTTCCTTCGAACGTTCTATTTTTAAATATCTTGTTTGATTCGATTTTTATTAATGGAACGTGATTTGTATTTTAAATTATTTGATCATATTTTTATACTAATTCAAAATTAAATCGAAATATACTTTATTTAATGCTCTAACAAGCATATTCGAATTCAAACAAAACAATTCACTTTTGTATAACGATTGAAACATTAGACTAAAAAGTAATAACAAAATACGATGTAAATTAAAATATTTATGGCGCCGTGGGGTATGTTATCGTTATTTTAACAATTTTTAATGTATTTCGTAACCCATTACACTTTTATTCCATTCACGGCGGAAACACTGCGATGTTTTTTTTCTATAGAACCGCAATAGTATTCATAATTAGACCACACGCGATTGTGCAAACAGGCACAAGAATTTAAATGTAACCTGTTCAAGGAAAAAATTCATGTCGTTCCCGTTGTAATACTTTCAACGTTTTCGTTTTGCTAAAAAATGTCTTTGAAGGGCATGCGCGGTTATTCTTGGAAATGTTTAGATTTCTGTTAAGCACGCGAAACAAACTATACCGATTTACGACGTGTTACATCAAACTCACGTTCCTGAATTTATCCACGTGGGTGGGCCCGTAAGCATTAGCTTTTTCTTAGGTTTAATGATAGCTCTTAACGTGTAACTGCGACATTGTTATTTCTTGTTATATCGGTGGATTCTGATCATCAAACACAAAATGTAACTCGCATGCGACGATCACTGTTTGAATTTTATTTGTTAATTTGTTATCCAATCAGTTCTATTTTTGAATACGGTAGCATATTTTTATTATATAGTTAGTAAAAAATAAATAAAAATAAATAAAAACAGAATATCAATAAGTCGAATAACAATACGTTGATTTTATGAAATGGCAAAATTTATTGGAAATTATTGTTGGAATTTAATTCATTTGTAATAAAATATTTACCAAACCAAATTACCCATTAGTTTTTTTACCGTTATACGTAAATGAAAATTGTTTCTTCAAAAATTTTTAAAACAGAAGAATGTCTTGGATTCTTGTAAAATGTTCCTATAACTTAATCATTATGAGGGTGGCATTTTCTTAAAGAAAAAACCCTCTTTAAAATAAATGAATTAAAAAAAAAAAAAAAAACTTAATCATATGAATTTTTTAGTTGTTCATCTCCAAGGAAAGCTGTCTGCACGTCGAAATTCCATCTTATCATAATTGGATTAGATATATAAACAAAAGTTTACTCTTTATATTTATTAGTGTAATTTAAATTATGTCTATTTTATTTTGAAAACTCAAGACTGTATTATATATTGTATAAGTACTTAAAAATATTCTTGTGATTTGATTTGTTAAAAAGTTTTAATCATAATTCATGTTAGAAGTATAAAGTACAAGTGATATAAAACTTAGAAGTACTCGTTTTTTTGTTTTTATATGAAACGGGTAACCTAATGGTGAGCAACCAACGCTCATAGACATTGGTGTTGTAAAAAATTTTACAGTAACAGCCTGTTAATGTCCCACTGCTGGGCTAAGGTCTCCTCTCCTTTTTTGAGGAGAAGGTTTGGAGCTTATTCTTCACCATCAAGCACGAGATGCATTATAAACACAAATTAAGCACATGAAAATTCAGTGGTGCTTGCCCGGGTTTGAACCCACGATCATCGGTTAAGATTCACGCGTTCTAACCACTAGGCCTTCTCGGCTTTTTTATAAAAATATTAACCATTCCTTATGTCACCAACGCGCCGTCAACCTTGGGGCCCTAAAATGTAATGTCCATTGTACTGAATGAACATAACATTACTAAGTATTGCTGTTTGGCAGCATAATATCTGATAAGTTGGGTGGTACCTACTCAGACGGGCTAGCATAGAGCTCTGTCTCAATATCTCTAATAATCGTGTCAAGATATTCTAAATAATTATTGTTTTCATGGCCTTTACTTATATGATAATAAAAAAATATCTTTATCAATATGATAAAAATATATACAGTACAGTAACAGCCTGTGAATGTTCCACTGCTGGGCTAAGGCCTCCTCTCCCGTTTGAGGAGAAGGTTTTGGAGCTTATTCCACCACGCTGCTCCAATGCGGGTTGGTAGAATTCACATGTGGCATAATTTCACAGAAATTAGACACATGCAGGTTTCCTCACGGTGTTTTCCTTCACCGTCAAGCACGAGATGAATTATAATCACAAATTAAGCACATGAAAATCAACGGTGCTTGCCCGGGTTTGAACCCACGATCGTCGGTTAAGATTCACGCGTTCTAACCACTAGGCCATCTCGGTATATATATAAAATATATGTATATAGTGTTTTATCTTTTTTGAATTAGTCGAACTTTCCATTTCATAATTAATTTGTTTAGCTTTTAAATGTAAATCAATTCATCATTCATGAAATTTAACGTCATCCGTTAAAAAAATAAAATAATAAAAACTGAAATCGCAACAACTGTGAGTATTTCGGTTGAGTGATTATAAGATTTGTCCGTAGATAAAGGAGGGCTAACGTCTGTTACAGCGGCGTTGGTTTAAGCGTCTCCCTGACAGATGTTACTTCGTGGTTCTGTTGTACGTGACTACAATGTGAAAATATACTGTTTGAATACACCTTGAATTCATAGATTTTTTAACTTGTAAGTTGTCATTTAGCTAATGTGTTCGTGTATTGAATTATGACGTTACAAACGCGATCGTATTTTGAGGTGATGCAATTTAATTGCACTTTAATTTTTATTAGTTCTAAGTCTTTAATTATTTATACATCAAACGGGTTTTTCTACTATGTATGTAAATTGAGGATGCTATACAATATATCTATATAATCATTATATATATATATGTACATTTATATTTGGATTTCTTTTTGTATTAGGTAGGCGGACTGGTAAGTGGTCAATATGGCCCTATATACCCAATGTATATAGGGCCATAGTGACCACTCATTGTAAGAAATATTAACCATCCCTCGCATTACCAACATTGAAAACTAAGACTTTTCAAATTAGAACACCACTCAATACCATGTATTACTGTGTTATCTTGGCTGCGTGTTCATTATGAGCTTAATATATGTGTGGACGTGTAGGTTGAGTCATAATAAAATCATACTACAATTAGATTTTGCTTTTAATTTTCCTCACAGCACCAATTCTGGACGATGGCCTTACCATAAGGTAATTGCCAGAAGCAGTACATTAAAAAGAAATAAACTCAAAATGTTAATAAGTTAATAATAAACACGCTTACGTGTTATAACATCCATAATAACATAAGTCTAAATATATATTATGAGTATAGGATAATGTTTTGCATCCCGTGGTTGGAGGCGCATTGTCGGTGTAAATGGTTTATAATTCTTACAGCGCCATTGTCTATGGGCAAAGGTGAATTAGCATCAACTCCCATTTAATCGTTCGTTTTTCTAAAATAAATAAATAAAGCACGAGATAAATTTGCTATCAATGCGACTTAGTCGAGTCAATGGGAAATTTGTAGAATAAATTAATTACAACATTAAAGTAACTTGCCTTTATACATACATCAAAGATAATTCCAGTATCAGTATAATGTTTTAAAGTTAGATTTTTTAGCATTTAAATTCTTTGAACAAAAACTGCAATAAAATAGCTCTAATCGACGGCGGTACATGCAACTTTACTTATCTGCGCAGGAGTGTCTTGTCTCGCTAACCATCCGCGGTATTCCGAGCCCTCGCCAAATATTCCCCTTTGAAAGTATTTATTACCCTTTAAAACTAACTTCCCGGAATATTCGGGATTAATACAATAAATAAACTAAGAAATTGTTTATTTATGAACAAATAATGAGCGTTCTCAGCCTTATAGGATTTGTGGTCGCGTTTGGCTTTTATGGAATTTGAATCGCTTCGGGAATTTTATGGACGAAGAGCTTTATAAAACTTAACATCCTGATAAAGAAAAAAATATTGATAGAAAGATGAAAATATATTATTTAGTAATTCTAACTACGCGAAAATATCTAAAACTATACGAGGCAGATATGATAATTAAATAATTGTAAATAATTAAACCGTAAATAATTTTTTTTGGCAATTTTATCCTAATATGATATATTAATTACAATACAAATAATTAATAATATAAATAATGTTATAATTGTACGACGCACTAATTATCCTGACAATGTCACACGTCGCTTTTGAAGCATGTGATTATGTGACAGACGACGACAGCACTTGCAGAAGATATAAAGCAACTCATTAGAAATTGAAAGTGTTTTAAGAGGCCGGTTTCTTAGGTTTCTATAATAGTACGAATATTAATTAATGATATTTATTTATAGACATTATACTTATTTGTGTAAATTAACTCACTCATGCGATTCTTTGGTTGACTCTTCGTCTACATTCATATTATTATATTATATCTCTAACATTTTTTTCTTAATTTATTGTCCTAAAACAATAAGCTCATCTATATTATTCAAGAATAAACTTAACCATACATTAAATGATTTTTTAAATCAGCTATATTGAACTTGGAGCTGGGGAAGTAAAATTCATGAGGCGACCGCGAACTGGAAGCCGCAACGTAGATATGCTCTCTACAAAGTGGATCTCATGATCATTGGAAGCAGCTAAATGTAAGTAGCGCAAAACTGGCTATCATTGAGATCTTTTAGGGAGACTTTTGTAAAGTGGACGTCTTCTGGAGCTGAGGTGATGATGATGATGATTAAATCCTCCTTAGAAAATTAAAAAGCAAAGATAATATGGTTGGTAATATTATACTCTGTCTTTGGTCTAGGTTCCTAGGGCCTACTTAATACAACAATCACAAGATGCCCAAATCCAGCAATGGACTGTACTAGGAAATTGTACTAGTTACCGCATTGGTTTAGTGGGTACTATTTTGGAGATACCGAGGTACGGGGAACAATGCCGAATGAGCCAACTCTAAACAAAAAAAAAAAAAATTATATTTATTTTAATAATTTTTATTTAAGTTTTTTTTGTTTAGAGTTTTTTTAGCCTGGAGTTGAGAATTTAAGACGTGTTATTTTTCCGTGCCTTAAAAATTAGTTAAAATCGTTATTCCTAATCGGCTGGTCTCTCTGCAGTCATGATATATGATAGGGAATAAAGAGTGCAAATTTGTTTGTGCACACATTTGTGTGTAATAACTTATTTGTTGCACTTAATTGACAATGAGTACTATGGCGAAACAGGAGATCCATCGTAATATTAAGAATACTAAACAAAAATAGACCCCTTTGAGAACATACATAAACTTCTAGAATATTAAATGAGGAATTGTTTGGATTAGTCCCGGCTGCTGAATGTCACCACCGGACATCGCGGCAAAACTCTAAATTCCATCCTCACCACCTCGATTTCTGGAAATCCACAACAGCGTGATTTTTAAGGCATTTCCTGCCTCGCTCAACCAATCTGTGGAACAAGCTTTCGTCGGTGAATTTTCCGAACCGATATGACATAGCAACCTTCAAGAAAAGAATGTGCTCTTTCCTTAAAGCCCGGAAACGCACCTGCAAGCCCTCAGGTGTTGCAGATGTCCATGCGGTGGAAGTCACTTTGCATCAGGTGAGCCTCCTGCTCGTTTGCTTGCATATATATTTATATAAAAAAATGAAGTTACTAGTTATGAAATCGCTTCCTGTAATCATTAGTAGGATTGAAACTATTTTTAAATGAAGTCAGTGTTCATATTTAAACTTTTTACGTTTTCTTATTAAGAAAACCACATTCCGATTCGAATTTAGAAGCTTTCGTAAATAAAATACTCTTTCGTTTTGATTCTGATAAGCTTGTTATCAATGGTATAAGAGCATGTCCCAGTCGTAATACAAAACTGCGTATTGATACTGCATGTTATTGAATCTTTAAAGATTTAAAGAGCGCTCGTGACACCGTATCTTCTTCTATATTAAGCATAGGTAGATTCTTATAAAAAAACTTTAACGTATCTCAGGAAATTTTTTTTTTTTTTTATAGAATAGGAAGGCGGACGAGCATATGGGCCACCTGATGGTAAGTGGTCACCAACGCTCTTAGACATTAGCATTGTAAGAAATGTCAACCATCGCTTACATATCCAATGCGCCACCAACCTTGGGAACTAAGATTTTATGTCCCTTGTGCCTGTAATTACACTGGCTCACTCACCCTTCAAACCGGAACACAACAATATCAAGTATTGCTGTTTTGCGGTAGAATATCTGATGAGTGGGTGGTACCTACCCAGACGAGCTTGCACAAAGCCCTACCACCAGTTAAAAGTTTAAAGTTACTACACAGTTTATTGCATGTATGTGTAGAGCTGTGATGGTTCATCGTTTTGAAGTTACCACGAGTATTCACTAAAACGCATTGGAGCGACGTGTAGAAGTAATATCCAAACCAACAAGTATATAGTGTACGTGTAGACGAAGTATAAGTCTACATCAAAAAGTAATATGTATTTATTTTATAGAATTATAGTAGTAACTAAGTGTAAAAATACCTGGAAGCAAGACTTCGATAAAAAGTAATAATTTCTCCCTTGAAATGGAATGGCTTTAATTTAAAATTTTGTTAAGTAATACTACCTACTATTATCATATAAAAAAATCTAATTAGCTTAAAAGGACAGAAGCATATGCATTTAGTCAGTAATATTTGATATTTTTTTTAGAAATAATACAATTTATGTTTGTGTCTGTTTTTTAATATCATGAATTAATTAAAAAAAAACTTTAGAAATTCCTTTTTATAATTTTATTATGCTAAAATAACGAAACAACATCATAATAAATTAGTAGATACAGAAATATATTTTAAAAGATTCAGAAATAGACTCAAATTCTTGTATATTGAAATATATATATTTAAATAAATTACTTTTAAGATTTTATATTAAAATAAATTTATTTTTAGTAATATACACCACACGTAGCACCTGTGTTTTATGTCGGTGTGAGCGGTGCTCTCTTTTATCCGGGCAATGCGAACAAATCCGGATACTAGGAGTATTTGCCAAAGTGCTGTGAATCCGACTCCCCGCAGTCTGCGCCATTTTGTCCGTCTCAAAACACAATTTTGCACTCCGCGATACGTACAAGCCTTTGACTAAAAAAAATATTAATCTATCTACGCTGTAGGCTGTTTTCATTAGTGTACGTTCGGACGCACGTATGGAAAGTGTTCGTGTTTACTGCACGAAAGCGAAATCGGTTTCGATCGAGCTTCTTTTGTAGTTTTTTTTTTTTGTGAACACTCGGCAGCTGTGTTTACAGTACTATTTCAGAAGGCTATATGAATTTTAATTAATAATTATAATTTAATAAAAAATCAATTTTTATTTATATTTTAATTATAAATATTCGGTAGTTCGTTTCTGGGAATACTAATTTGGTATTATACTTATTACTGTAACTTTTTTTTAATAAATAACTGATTATTTAGCTGGTCTTTACATGTTAGTATGTGTGTGTTAAATTTTGCAAAATAATATTAAGCCCGTTTTATCAAACCGTTTGAACTAGATTTTTGCACACGCTCTTGGTGCTAGAGACGATACAATGCACTACAGTTTTAGCGCATAGAATAAATTATAGTTTGCATATATATATTTCAAATTCGACTTATTTTACACGCATTCGCTTCTTTACATTTCTCATTAAGGGCTGCAATTATTTTTGTCTTTATATCGTGATAGTGTGAACTGGGTTTTATTTCTTAATTACCTGACTTACTAAATTACTCTCTGAATGCTACATTTTAATAATAATATGTTTATTTAATTTTAGTTTTATAACTGTAATTCTATTTGTACATATCGACTAATGGTTTTTTGATCAAACGGGAAAGTTACCGTCAAGCGTTTGTAGAGAATTGATATAAATCGCTTCGACTCTATCCATCTTCTTTAGTCTGTCGATTGCTCGGGTAATGGGCGAATGACATCTATCTTTATCGAACAAAAAAATACACCAACAAATGAAATACAAATACATTTCATTAATCAAACAATTTTTTATTCGAGTAGTATTAAAGGGCATTTTTGAATCGTCATATAGCAGTATTGACAACACGTCTCGCTCTTCTACTAAAACTGAAATTGTAAACTAAGTGATGCTTCCGGATTTGAACCTCGATAAATACCCTCCTGTTGCTTCCACTGAACCATCTCTTATATTCACATTTATTGATAATATTGTCGGTAGGTTTGTCTTAAAAATTGCTTGATCAATTCAAATGAGAATGCATAACTATAAATAAAAATAAGTTTACGACAATGTTTTAGTGTATTTTTTTTAAATTATATTAAAGAACAGGATGTGCTTTTACTACTGAAATAAAATTTTTTACGTGTAAATTGTCAGCCATTTTTATTAACACGTGCGAACTAAGCACCGTCACCGTACACCGTCTCCCGGTGCGGCGGCTCGTGCCGTACCGTAGACATGGGGCCAGGCTAAGTAGTTAATTTAATTACAATCTCCGAAACGAAATAAGTAATTGATTTAATTTTACTTTTTCTTTTATTTTAATCTGTACCAATCGATTGCTGACGTCGAACACACACACACATAGACATATAAAATTGGTGCAGTTAAAAAATAAGAATATTACGTTGTATTTGCTAAGTCACAATTTGTACAAACAGTTTCTAATTGGAACTGGACTAATGGTAGTATATTATTATAAATGTACGCGATATAAAACCCGTGTAATTCGCGAAGATAAGGCCGAAAGGGTTTTCGCTTATCGTAATGGGACTAGATTTTAATACAACTCAGTAAATTATTATTATCAGTTCTATTTATAAGCATATTAATGAATATCGAAGTTCATTTAAATTCATTTCGCTTTCATATAACTGTAATTTTTTTATTAGTAATGTGGTGACCCTCGTGGCTGTAGTGGCTTGTTTAGTAGGCATCGAAAGCCGTTATTTTTATGTGTGTTTAATGCTTTTGAGACTAAAATTACAGTTTTTTTAAATACATTACAATAAAAAAAACACTTTATATGAGATTGTATAATCTCAACTAATTATTTTCATGACAACATTATGTAATAAGCACCAACATACTTGAAGTGGATGTGAATCGACATTTATCAAACAAAACTTATCGACTTTATCGACTTGAGAAGCTATCGAGATCTCGGTGAGAATACCAATTTATATAAATAAAATTGATTTACAAAAAAAAATGTATGTTTGTAATTCATTATAAGCGTATTATTCTACCCTGGACGGATAGAAAAGGGTCCAGTACTTTATAAAAACAAAAAAAAATGTGTTTAGTTTTTTTTAAACAGGGTTTATCATTTTATTCGAAAAAAAAAATCGGCCTTGTATTGGCCATTTATCTCAAAGACAATCAATAACGAAACGGATATCCCATTAAATCAGTCAAATTATTAATTATATTTACATTTGAATTGCAAAGTAATGTATTATATCAAAACAAATAAGTTAATTACAAAGCTATTTAAATGATAAGTAGAATTTTAATCATTTATATTTGCCGTTAAAATTCATAATTCCATTATTTTAATTAAAATTTATTAGTTAACACAAGTTTGTCATGATTAAATATGTAAATAAATATATATTTGATTTTTTTTTAATTTAAATATAATGATAATATATTTTACAATCATTGTGAAAGTTTTCCTTAGATTCCAATTTTCGATTGCAATCGTCCTAGGATTTTAGCAATGATCCTATTTGTCTTATTATCGTACAACATATTAAGTTTATTTACTTATAGTATAGGTAGGCAGATTGACCACATAATGGGAAGTGGTCACCACCGCTAATACACATTGGTGCCGTAAAAATGTTAACCATTACTTACATCACCAATGCACCACCAATCTTGAGTACTAAGATGAAATGTTCTTTGTTTCTGTAGTTACTCTGGCTCACTCAGCCTTCCAGCAGGAGCATCATAATACTAAGTATTGCTGTTCGGCGGTATATTGTGATGAGTAGGTGGTACCTACCTAGACGGGCTTGTATAAAGCCTTCGACAACTTCAAAAAACAAAAGCTTCAACAACTATAATAAATTCTTTTAAATTTCTATCTATTTTTAAGACTAGCTAAGATTTTTATAAATCAAAAGTTTAAAATATAATAATATGGTTTGTGGGATGCCAAGCATATATTTACTTATATGTTTCGTCCATATAGCATTCCGGTTCTAATTTTGATATTAGTGGCGTCTATTTTCTTTTATATAAAATATATATATTTTACTGGTGGTAGAGCTTTGTGCAAGCTCGTCTGGGTAGGTACCACCCACTCATCAGATATTCTACCGCAAAACGGCAGTACTTGGTATTGTTGTGTTCCGGTTTGAAGGGTGAGTGAGCCAGTGTAATTACAGGCACAAGGGACATAATATCTTAGTTCCCAAGGTTGGTGGCGCATTGGTGATGTAAGCGATGTTTAACATTTCTTACAATGACAATGTCTAAGGGCGTTTGGTGACCACTTACCATCAGGTGGCCCATATGCTCGTCCGCTTTCCTACTCTAGAAAAAAAAAAATTTAATTATAACTTTTAAAGCAATATGATTTGAGATAAAAATGTTATATTAGAGATTAATATATAACCATCAGTATTTTAATTATTCCATAATTACTATAATTCAGAAACATTTCAAGTATGCTCTATTTAATTAAAGGTTTTATCTTAAATCAGAAACTTGTGCCATTTACATTACATCGATAAATGAAGGGCGGGGAATTTTTTATCGACACTTAGCTCATATGATCTACAAAGAAGTATGTAGTTAAGTAAATAATTCTACAAATCAGATATTAAATGGCGTGTAGGCAAGGATCAGAGAGGTTGGTAATCTACTCACTGATCAAATTAACTTATGCGCTCGCCCTACGGTTTATTTGAAGATAATGAGGGTAATAACTAACGAGCGTAGTATAGTTAGCATATAAAACTTTCTGTTTAAGTGATTTCGAATATAAAAATAATGTTTGTCGGAAATTATAATTTTCTATGAAATATATTCATAGTTGCTTTATTCTGCCTTCTATTTAAGGTCGTGATATAAAAAAATTGATTTTTAATTTTTATCGTTAAAAATTAATTAATTAGTTTAATTTTATAAGATTTATGATTTTACACAAATATAATGTTTTGTCTTTTTTATTTTATGGACAAATTGTAACTTACTTTCGGTATACAATTCGGTATTCAGTTTTTTTTTATTGAATAGGTAAGTGGACGAGTATTTGGGCCACCAGATGGTAAGTGGTCACCAGTGTCTATAAACATTGGCATTGTAAGAAATGTTAACCATCGCTTACATCGCCACCAATCTTGTGAACTAAGATGTTACGTCAATTGTGCCTGTAATTACACTGGCTAACTCATCCTTCAAACCGGAACACAACAATACCAGTACTGACGTTTGCGGTAGAACATCTAATAAATGGGTGTTACCTACTCAGACAAGCTTGCACAAAGCCTTATCGCCAGTAAAATATACCCTGATTAATCATTCAAAAAGAAACAATTTTATGTGTACCTTCATAGCTGTTACATTTTTTGTTTAATATTAAACAAATATTTTATTATAACAGAAACATTTTTGCACATAGATAATGTAAATTTAAATGTAAACTTTATAAAAATCTTTAACAAATAGCCTCGGACTGTGTCGCGACCATTTTCCAACTCGCTGAACTCATTTCCAAACTTTTATTACCTGTCAGAAATGCATGTATAGCGAAGGCAGTTCTATTATATCCGGGCGTTTACTATAAAGGTAAAAGACTGCTATCCCTACGTAAGGTATGATTAAATTTTAAATTACTCAGCCCACACAGGCAGCCCTCGATCTATCCTTCGTGACATGCTTCGAAGCTGTTAATAATCAACTACGTTTTAAAAATATGCTCTTCAGAAGCCCTCGATAAAATACTTCTTTTTATCTTATTCTTAATTTAGCAGATCCTCACCTTTGATTATAGTTTTATTCTGAAATTTGCAATACACGTTCAACAATTATATTATCGAAAGTTAATGAAAATTAACTGAAATAAAAATAATTGCTTAGAATTGATTGGTCATTAGAATAATTATTACAGTAAGAGTACAGACGAAAGAATTATTCATACTTCATTATAGCATTTTATTGGCATCAATATATATAAACCTTGACTAAACTGAACTAAACTTTAATGTATATAATTTATAAAGTTATTAATATAAAAAATCTCTGTGACATGACGAGGTTTTTTGCACCGTTTTATCTCTTTACTTGCGAATTTCAATTTCGTTAACTTTTTCTCTAGATATACCTTATAATACCTTATTCTCATTGTGCAATTAGAATAATTAGCTAGTTATATATTGGTAATATACTATGCGTACCACTCTTTGTTGTCCGATAGATTGTCAATCCAAGTTTCCTTTGATAAAATCTGCCATTGCCATATGACATAAACAAATCGACACTACAAAACCAATTATAGTATGGTTACACGCAATAATTATGCAAATTATTGTACACAAAACTAATTTAACACCGTCCAATGTTTTAAGTCACATTTAATTATTTTAGCGCTTAATCAATTGCACTGGTAATTAAAAATGAAATTAACCAAGAGCGTTTTGCTCATGTTGTTGTCACGTGATTCTGAATTCTATTGTTTTGGACATGACGTCAAAATTATAATAATTAT
This sequence comes from Nymphalis io, assembly GCF_905147045.1. Classification (NCBI taxonomy): domain Eukaryota; kingdom Metazoa; phylum Arthropoda; class Insecta; order Lepidoptera; family Nymphalidae; genus Nymphalis; species Nymphalis io. Next base: position 10,415,174 of record NC_065899.1, read on the forward strand.
AGGTATTTAATATAAATACCTTTTTTATATATCTTAGAAGAGGATCAAATGGTGAGCTACCTTAGTTAATAAGGACTGCAACACGAGTATGTATATTGTATGTCATTCCTTATATCATAAATGTGCACTTAAATATTGAATCTATTATAATATGTAATTTAAATGAGTCGAGATGGACAATCCACTAGAACACGTGAATCTTGACCGAAGGTAGTGAGTTGAATCCCCAGTTAAAATTTCTAGCAAGTTAATTTATTTTCATCACACTTTTTTATGTGTTTAATTTGTTTTTATAATTCAACTCCTCCGCGGTGGTTAGGAAAACCATCGTGAGAATAATTGCATGTTTCGTATAAAATTCCCCACATATGTAACTTCCATTAGAGCAGCGTGATGGGATAAGCTCCAAGAGTTGATGAGACCTTTACTTATGTTTCCAATATTGTCATAAGAAATAGTGATAATTATTTATATATTTAATTGAATGGTTATGATCCGCGTCCGTCCGTAATATCACGCACCGTGGCAAGCCTGACGTCACAATTATGAAATACAAAATGAAATACGGATATGGTATTTTTTTTAAATAATATATTTTATTTCATAACAGATTTTGCCTTACTAAAAATAATCGAGACTTCAAAAGCTGTATGATATTTATCGAAAACTCGTTCTGTTAAGTTGTTTTTTTTAATTGTGATTATCGCTGAGACTGACAGCCGGATAATGTACTAGCACCATATATTTTTTTTTAAACTCACGAGATAATGTTAGTAAAAAATGCAACGTTATTAAATGTTGTATGTGAACATTCTTTATTTAAAAAAAACGGAACTTGTCTCTTAACAAAGTAAAAAAAACGATAAGAGCCTGTTTTATAGCTAAACCTAGTTTGCTCTTGGGGAAGGTTGAAAGTTTAGGACTTATTCCACCACGCTGCTCCCACTCGCGGACTGGTAGTAGAGTGTGTGCAAGCTCGTCTGGGTAGGTACCATGCACTAATCAGATATTCAACCGCAAAGCAGTACTTGGTATTGTTGTGTTCTGGTTTGAAGGGTGAGTGAGCCAGTGTAATTACAGGCACAAGGGACATGTCCCTTAGTTCCCAAGATTGGTGGAGCATTGGTGCTGTAAGCGATGGTAACCATTTCTTACAATGCCAATGTCTATGGGCGTTGGTGACCACTTACCATCAGGTGGCCCATATGCTCGTCCGCTTCCTAGTAACAAAAACCTAGGTGGATACAAATAAACCAGAATCATCTGACACTTTCAGCTTTCCTTGTGATGTTTTCCTTCACTGCTAGGCATAAAATGAATTATAACAAAAACTTAACGATTAAGATTCACGTATGATACGTAACTATTCTCTTGTAGATATAGATTTTCATACAAATTTGCTTACAAATCGGCAGCGCACTTATAAGCCATAATGTTCATAGGCGGTGGTAGTCACTTTCTATCAGGTGAGTCTCAATCATAAAAAAAATATAACGAACCACAGATACCTTTACAGTTCTGCTATATGAACAAACTTGTAACTTAAACAAAACGTATTTTATAAATGTACGAACGTATTTTATGTGTAACTTATGATATATCACCTTGAGTATAATATTTATAACACGAAAAGGATACCCGGATCAAAATTGCGTGTCAGTGTGTTTTCAATATACCACGAGTGAGAAATAAAGTGAGTTCTACAAAACAGCACTGTTGAAACTTTAAGATAGATGACATCGCGTTTGTCAATTCATTTGATACGTTCTCTTTTCTCGGAAAGTATTGATCAAAAAAGGTTTTAATTATACAAATAGAGTCCGACTAACTCTAACGCGGTTGTATATTATAATTAAACGAATTATAATTATGAGGAACAAATTATATAATAAATATAAAATTTATTTCTTTGCATCATGTGACATACCAAATGAAAGTCAGGTCGAGACCGATCCTTAATATTTATACATATTATTTATTTGACGTCGTTGTTCCTTCGTAATAAATAAAAGCCTATGCCTCATGTATTCATAAAATACTAGTTATAAGGAAATGACGACAAATGATTTATTGTGTATTATGGGAATATTTGCGTTATTTTAACATTGGGCTCGTGTATCAGCTTATTCTAATTTAACTGCCTATTTAGTTTAATTGCTAGCTCGAAGTTCGAGATTTTGAGATCCTAGATTTAGTCTCGGGTCGGGCAATAAAAAGTTATTTAAAGATTTTATCACTAGAAATTCTAGAGTTTGAATGCTTGAAAACTCCTCGGAAATCATGTAAAGCTGTTGGTTCTGCATCTGATCTGATTATAATAATGAGAGAAAACATAGTGTGTGCAATTGTGTGTGTATAAATAATTGTCTTTTGAACAGTTAGCCATTATCCCTTGAGAACGGCAGCTGTGGTTTAAATCGGTTAAGATGATAACATTCAATTTTGATTATTACAAAATGTATTGTTTATTAGAAAATAATGATATAAAAGCTTCTATAATAATAGTTAAATAGTAATACGAATTTAAATTTAAATAAATCTGTGAGGATTTTTAAATGAATTTAATGCATTCGTTCGTGCATAGTAATCGGCTATTAAAGCACATTTATTCAACGATAAATTCGAATGTAATTGATGCATGAATGTGTCTGTCAAGATTGTTGTATGATACTCACGGGGCGTACCTATTTGTATTCGATTGCTCATTGTCACACTTGCACAGCCGTGGTATAGGTCCACGAAGTATGATTATTGGCAAGATTTTTAAAAAAAGAACCGTATTATGTCACGTCAAGGTTGATTTTATACATGACCGGTCATATTATCGAATAAGGTATATGTGTTTGCAGTATGTGAGTGCAAGTGCCACCCACATGCAACAGTCGGCAGTGGTAGGTGATTTGTCAGTTGTCGTCGGTCGCAGCACGCGCCTCTGACTAATTGAGGTTATAAATCGACACGCGCTAAATGTAATGAACGGTCCGATGCCAGTGATAAAGAGCTGGATAATTTTTTTTTCATTGTTATTTTTTAGGATTAAAATTGGAAAATTCATTCCCTTATTCACATATGCATTTATACTATATTTTTAAGACTGGATTTTTTATCAGTTTTGTTTGATATTTTTCGGTTTTTATTTCGAAATTAAAGTACGATTAATTTACAAAAAGGACACAGATTTTAAAGCCTTGGGTTAAAATTACGGTTTCGATCAATTTTGTTCTTAATTACTCCGTAAAACCACGTAAAGCCTGCCTCTGATCTTTCTCCATATCGGATTGTAAGAGGGAAGGAATAGCGGTTTCACATATTTTTGCGTGCATACTTGCGCACAATATCTCAAACGCAGTTGTCTAGATTAGCTGAAATTTATATATAGGAGAACCAACATTTTTAATGATGAGCCTACATGAAAAAAGGTTTTTATTCCATTTAGTTTATTTTATTATTTTGTTATCTTTATCATTATGTTCATTTATTACTATATAACATAATTATATGTATACATTCGTAAAGTATTAGTACCATACGTATCAAATCCGAGTGATTGATATGCTAACGTACAAAGGCATACGAAATTTCTATTTGTCGTTCATTAATAAGCCTATATTGCGGCGTGCTACGTTGAATAACGCTGTATTGAAACAAAGATTATTTAAGCAGACGCTTCAAATGCGGCAATGTATTTAAAATTTAAAATATATTACGATTTAATACAGTTGTTCAATAGTAACTGTATTACCGATGAATTGAAAACCGAACAAAAATACTACAATTAAAAAGAGAAATAACGCTTCTTTTTAACTATAACTGTTAGTGTTTTGAAAGCAGAAAACCGTAAACATAAGTACAATTATAATTTATAGTATAATTGGCAAGCCTAAAAAAAACTTTAATAAGGTTTGTATAAGAACACGTTATAAAAAACTTTGTTATTGGAATAGTTCTAATCTTGAATGACGAGCATTGAATTTATAATAACGGTAATTCGTAAAGTGAAAGGATTTGTTTTTTGCAAGGAATGAAAACATTTTCGTATCTAGTTAAAAATAATTTGAAAGGACGAATAAAATGAAAACTACACTTAAATAGCATGACTTATGTTTTCTGAATACGAAGATATATTAATCAATGTCTTCATTAAAAAAAGTTATTGTACGTTTTTGAATGATTTGATGAATGCAAAATTAATGATATTATTATCAATGTAGTAATATATAACGCACACAAATAAACACGAAGACAAACACACGTACAAAATTGTGGTTGTGTATTTAACTGACAGATCAATTAATGTGTCGTATTGAGAATTTTTAAACAATTCAAAATAGTTATAAAATAGTTGAACACTGATATCTCCCTTTCTGTCGTTATAGATTTGACATTCGAAAGAAGAATACACAGCATTCTTTATCTCATTACCCGCTAAACAACGTTTATAAGTAAGGTAGGAAATTGTATCTGATTTTGAAATCGTCGCTTGATACGATTTTCACATTTCGAAATCAACTTACGTTGATACACTAATATAATGCGTATATATTCTTTAAATGTAAAAATTCGAAAACAAAAGATACACAAAAAATGTTTACCAATTTCTATTACGTTAAGTATTGTATAACACAAAATAATTGTTCTAAATTTAAAAATATTAATTTACGCAGTCCGTTCGTTTATAAACGATTGGTTAATCTTTGCGCTGGAACGCTAGGAATAATCCAATTAAGCGGCGATTTCCTAAGGCCTGTGAGATCGTCTCGCTAGATCCAATAACAGTTCCAATATCGCTTGCAACGCGTACATATGTTTATATATCAACATAATTAGTACCTCTATTGCGAGTCCAGGGTTATTGTTGTATTTGATAGGTCATTTTATATAATTAATAGCTTTAGCTTTTGTCTGATCATGATATTATACCTCGTTTGTTTTTCTTTTAATTTAAAGAGTTATAAAAGCGAATAAATAAAGTAAAAGCCCGTGAATGTCCTACTGTTCCTCTTAAGTAGAGGAAGGGGGATGTGTTTGGTATCTATATATATGTTTGATAACGTATAATAATATATTTAGGTATATTGTATTGGATCTGTTTAGTACACGAAATCTTAGATATTTTTAGAAGCAATTTGGACCTGTTATACACAGTTAATGATTTTACAAGACATTTTAATTCATGCAATTATTATTTATTACATTCGTTTATTAGCATACTTCGGGAAATTACATCGCTTGTAATATTGTAACATTTTTTTGAAATTATTTGAAAAAATTTATGCAAAATCATTTTATTTTATAATATAATTTAACAATCTTGATACAAGCGGCGTCCACCTCCCGCCTTTCGGCGGGGCATATGGTCCACCTGTTAGTATATGGTCACTTTTACCGATAGGATTTTGCATTTAAAGATATATTAACCGTTATTTACATCGCCAATGCTCCACCAACCTTGATAACTAAGATGTTATATCCCTTGTACCTGTAATAACACTGGATCACTCACCTTTCAAAACGATCACAACAATACTAAATATTGCTATTTATAGGTAGAATATCTGATGACTACATAGTATCTACTGAGACGAGCTTACACAGAGCCCTATCACCAAGTTAACCTTAATTTTACACCAGTGTAGTTGGGACGTGTATTTCAGCATGAAGGTTAAAGGATCGCGAGAGACGTACATAATTTTGGTGACAAGCAAAGTAACTTCACGTATAGTACGTACGTGACTATTGTATAAAATTATCTTAATAAACTTCTTATGATATAGAAGTAAAATGAAATGCAGAACATTTTGATATATCGCACTCATCTTCTAAATAAGGCTCCCGGTAGCATGGTAAGGCCAGCTAATATTCTTTAATAAAGAAAATACTTGAAAATAAATGAATAAACATGTAAATTAATAATAATTTGGTTATCGCCCGTAAATATTGCCAAAATCAGCCACAAGCTGAGAAATATAAACGTATACGAATATTATACTAACTAGAAGAAAGTTATTGAGTTAACTCTAAATATTCCTTAATCTACTATACTCTACCAAGCTCTTATAAATCATTAAACATTTTTACATCAAAAGTATTGTAGATACAAATAATGTGAATTATATTTTAACACACAAAATAACAAATAGCCTAACGATTGCATTACAAGTCTCAGATTCTACTTGTCGAAATGTAAATAGTAAATTTCCTTAACATTAATATAATATAATTTAACAATCTTGATACATGACTGTGAATTTATTTAATACACTCGCATTTCAATCATAATTATTTCTCGCTGCACTAAATAATGAACTTATGATAATTATTACTAAGAAGCGTAACTAATTTTAGAATTAACACATTCAAAGTTAACTTTTAGTTTAACTAATCGTAAAAAAACTTTTATCGGTTTTGAGGTGTAATTAAAAGTTTAAACACTCTGATAACGAGTCTGTCGTCGATTTATTATTCAAAACGGGCCCCTAAAATAATCTCCGTGCGAATGAGGGTCTTATACCGAGTCCACTATTTGATTTAAAATCAAATAATTCGATAATCTGACAAGACGTTGATTTTTAAATATGTAAATAAAAAAAACCGTAAACGGGTCACCGGATGGTAAGTTGTCACCACATTACATTGGCAATATTAGAAATATTAAAAGCCATCACCAATTCGCCGCCAACCTTAAAAACAGAGATGTTATGTTGCTTGTGCCTGTAGTTACTCTGGCTCATTCACTAAAGTACTGTGTAATATGTGATGTGATCGTACTAACCGAGACGACTATCTCTCAAGTGAAATAAGTGTATAAGCGTTTATTTAACATATCCCAAGAGTTAATTGCTATGTAATGTCATAGATCACTCAAATTCACAATCAAATTTAAGTTAACGTTGAATTTTGTATATCATAAGACACATTTGTCTCAAGACATTTTAGTATTAATATGAAACGTACACGGCCCCTAAGCCAAACTTAGTGATTCTCCAACACTCACACGCTTATAATGTAAATGACTTCTTATCTTTGTTCGTAGTCACTCATCAACGAAAATATTTACTAAATACAAAATTACGAGCACCGTAGACGACATTCGTCGAGATAAGGGGCAGATTAAACCTAATTAACTAACACTATAATTATTTAGAGAGGCTGTTTATTAAGCGCGGCTAACGTTTTTTTGGATTTGGAATGATAAACAAAGGTTGAATACTGGATGGTAGTTCGTCTTGACCTTAATGGGATTAAGTCTACTGTGCTCTTATTATTACTATTCCAGTCTTATATTTAAAATGTTTATAAAATTTGTGTGTGTGTGTGTTGTGTTGTATTGCGCGGAAATCACAGAAACGTTTTAATGAAACGTAATACGCAGGGTAATATCAAATTCATCAAATCAGTTTTCATTACTCTTGTAAAGATATAATAAAATTCTTTACGCAGGATGTAATTATGAAAATGATCTTGGAATTTCATAATATTTTAATATAAACGATAGAAAACGAAACATATAAAATTTGAAAGGTACTATGCTAAAGATGTACGCAAATTATTTGGTCAAACTTTGTCCAAAATAGAACATATTTTGACAACATAAGAAAAAAACTTGAATGACTAATTGTCATTTTTAAGTACTCGAGATATGAAATTAACACTAGTAAACGTACATACATATAGAGACATTCTAAATCCTGTATGTGATATTAGACTTACAAAATCAGTTTCCAATAACTTCCATTGAGGAAGTATAAAATCGAGAAATATTTTTTATTTTAAGCACAAGTCCGGAGATATATTTTAACGAAATCATTTAATACCACTGGTAGCGTTTTAAAAGTCATATACCAGCGGGTGTATAATGAATATGCTATTAATAATAATTAAAAATTCAATTTGCGATTTTCGGCCTTCCATATAAAAAATATAACAAAAACGTATTAATTAAAAACGGGTAGGCTCTGTCAAGTAATGTCGATTACCTGATTAGCAAATAACAGCGGGCGGTAGTCCTTGACTAAGCTTATTTTCTATTGGAATAATAAAACTGTATGCGTAGTATTTTATGAATAAATTAGTGTTACCATAAATAATTATTAATATTCATATGATTTTTTTATGTAACACTATTTGGTATAAAATGAATATGTTTTTCGATTAATAGAATATTATGTTTTATTTAACGTGGGTATCATAGATTACAGATATGTGTTGACAATTTACAAACTATTTATTAAGTAAGGATAGAAGTTCCTAAATGTTGCCAAATATTATAAATTAAGTATTTTTTATTTTGTAATACAACATAATGCATTACTTTGTATCTTAGGTACAATTAATCAATAACCGTAACAGCCTGTGAATGTCCCACTGCTGGGCTAAAGGCCTCCTCTCCTCTTTTTGAGGAGAAGGTTTGGAGCTTATTCCACCACGCTGCTCCAATGCGGATTGGTAGAATTCACATGTGGCAGAACTTCAGTGAAATTAGACACATGCAGGTTTCCTCACGATGTTTTCCTTCACCGTAAAGCAATTAATCAATAAATAGAGCTTAAATAGGATAGCACTATTATGGGTCCGAAGAAACATAATATAATTATAATAAAAAGTGATTTAACGAACCTAAATAATACAAAGAGTTATGAGGCAGATCCTGTATGTATAAGCATGTTTGTGTACGAGTGTGTACGTTTGTGCGTGTGGGTGATCATTACACATTACCTTTAGTAATATTATATTTTTATATTTAAAGTATGAGACGGACCTATTCTTGTGACTATAATGTATGTGACTTTATTTTATATTTATTAATAACTAAACTTAATTGTCCACGTCACTAATCGACGTGGTTCATGAGTTTTTGTAATCAAAGATAGGTCAAAACACTAATAGCAATCGCATCAAAAACCATTAACTCTTAATGTTAAAGGTAATTTTAACACGTTATAACACTTATAGTTTATTTCATAGTAATTTTATATCGCCATGAGCGATATATGCTATTTTAGTTATTTCCGTTTAATTACTCGCAGGATAATTCTCAACACGACTACTGATTGAAAAATTCACTATAAAAACAATCTATGTTTAAATACTGGAATTCGAATCATAAAGTATTTTATCTCAAGAAATCTCCAAAGACAATATGTTGATACTTTTAGTGCTCTCTTCTAGTATTTGAATTTACGTCATTTTTCTGATGTTATTAATTCATCATAATTTACAAGCTTACTTGCTTTGTGGCTTTGTGCAAGCGTGTCTGGGAGGTATCTCCCGCACATCACTTGTTCTACCGCTAAACAGCAATACCTAGTATTGTTGTGTTCTTGTTTGAATAATGAGTCAGTAATTATTGGTGGTAGGGCTTTGTGCAAGCTCGTTTGGGTAGGTACCACCCACATCAGATATTCTAGAGCAAAACAGCAATACTTGATATTATTGTGTTCCGGTTTGAAGGGTGAGTGAGCCAGTGTAATTACGGGGACAAGGGACATAAAATCTTAGTTCCCAAGGTTGGTGGCGCATTGGCTATGTAAGCGATGGTTGACATTTCTTACAATGCCAATGTCTAAGGGCGTTTGGTGACCACTTACCATTAGGTGGCCCATATGCTCGTCCGCCTTCTTATTCAAAAATAAAAAATAAATAAAAAAAAACTACAGGCATAAGGACATCTAAGTTCTTGCTTAATATATCTTTCAGCGCCACTCGATGGGTCGTTGTACACCATTACCGTAAGGTGGGCTTCTTGTCAATCCATCTACTTATCAATAAAATAAAAGTGAATGTTTGTGTTTTTCTCAATTATGCGTTAGTATCGATTTATAGATTGTTACGAAACAGTGGTGTGTTGTTCTGCGTAAGCCCGTGGAGGCTTCTGGCAAAAAAAAACAATATGTTTTGTCTGTATGTTTGTGCTTCAATATAAACGTTTTGTGTAACCCCTTATTAGTACTCCAGATCGATTTTGGCTACAGCGGTCGATCTCAAAAGAGATTAGCCAACTGCGCAGGACATATTATAGTGTTAGTGTAGTAACTCTGATAATCCGATGGGACAGCAATCAGACTTGACCGGAAATAGTTCAGGCGCAGGACCAACGGCATTACGTGCTTTCTGAGGCACGGAAGTGTATACACTTCTAACTTCCAGACTCCGGGCATCTACTGATAATTTTTGACAGAAAATCTCAATAACATTTTAGTGGCCCAGATTGATAGATTTGAACCCAGGAGTCTGGGTCTGCGCCTTACATGTAGCTATTAGACCAACGAGGCAGTCAAGTCAAGTGTTTTTATTAATATATAGTATGTAATTAAGTAAATTAAAAATCAAAGAACAGAAACTTGGCGTTAATGAGTAATTCTTAACTCTACTGATGTCATTTAAACACATTACCTTATATCAGATTCTTTAATTGGCTAAACGTTCAAAGTTTACGAACTCGTTCAAGACGAGTGGGGTACATTATAAGCATGAAGTCGTTTCAACTGTTGATATTTTGTCAAATAAACAACGTTATTCAATTTAAGGAAATTAGTCTACTACGAAGATCACAAAGCAAATCTGGCCTCACGTACACTTTTAACAAAGCGAAACAATTCCCAGGAACAAACTAACGAAGCCAGTTAGCATAACAATATTCGTGTCTCGGTCGTGTTGCTGGCACACGAATATGTACGTCGGATTGTTCTTAAACAACTACGTAGCTTTTATGTAAATAGCCCTTTCCAGCCGCGGGGTGTGTGCAGATATTAAAAACCTTTGTTGAGCTGAACGTCGGACAATCTTGTCTTGCCGCGACACCGGCTTTTGTGAAGGCCTCGCTTCTCATGCGATAACAACAACGCTGGGATTATTATATATAGAAATGAGGACTAAAAAAATAGTCAGTCAGTTTTATCCTACCGCTTCTGTAGCGGTGTGATTCAAAATTGACGCAAGTATGTACTATTTCAGTTATATAGTTATTTTTAGAACGAATTTAACATAGAATAAATTTAAAAATTATTTTATACCTCGTCAATATATAAAACCGTAAATTTGATACATTATATTATACTGAATTTGAAATACCTAAATATAAATACTTCGTTTTAAACAAAAGTTAAGTTTCAAACCGATGCTTCTTGTTATAAGCTGTTAATAATTTAAGTAAATATTAAAAGCAAACGACGTCCCATTATGCTAATTTACATATCATATTTTGAGTAGCTGTCCAATGTCATTAACTAAATGACCACAGAGCCTGAATATTGACAAAAGACTCGCTCGGTAATGCAGAAAATATGCAAAATAAGATGCAGCCGGCTACCAATTTGTTCACTGTGTGGTCTATATAGAATTTTCTTTTAAAATTGTAAAAACGAAACAATGCAATAATGGTCAACGAATAAAATGCGCTTAATTACGCGAGAACAGTATTTATGACATCTATAAAAACGTTGATAATTGTCGATTGTACATTCGTTATTAGCACATCTTTTGTTTCGACAAATATTTACGGTATGTTTAGTGATGCTAATTTTAAATTTAACTTCGTGAAATACTATAAACGTGCCTTGCAGTCGGACCACCGTAGTAGACGGCTTAACGCCAGAGCGCATGCGTGCTTTATTCGTAACAGCTATTTATTATTTAAGATTATACTCTAAATACGTACACTTATTCATATTTATTCTCCTTTGACTATATTTTCTTTTTCTTATTCTTGTGCTTTGAACTTAGTGAATTCAAAATAATAATATCATACTAAGTAAGTAGGTGCCTAGTTACTGCGTGTTTCCTTCCCAGTTAACTTGAGCGCTAAAGTAATATTTAATTAATAATACTGATATTTTTAATCTATTTTACCGCTACCATAATGAAGTATATTGATAAAATACTTTTACTAAGGCAGGATGAAGCTAGAACGTACACAGTTATCTAATTTACTGAACTTGAAGATTGTTACGTCGTCGTCTAGGTCTCAATTTCAACGTGTAATTCCCTATTAGGTCCTCAGAACAAAAAAAAAACCCAAAAAAAACTTAAGAATCAATCGGCTATAACTATGAATGTCCATAAATGTTTGACCTGAATACGATCCAATTTAAAAATCAGTGCTGTCTGTGGTAATTGAGATAATGTATTTAGTTCTGAGAAGAACAAACTATTAAGCATTTAAGAATGATAGTTGTTTGTTAGTACTTTATTAAGATACTTAAGTCATATACGATCATAAAAGTATAAGGTTTTCTTTTTACCTTATGATAACAAATCACTTTTCCCTTACACACTGTTATTGTAAGAAGTATAAATCATTTTTACTCGGTCAATGTGATGGCAAGACTGGATCAAATAGGTTTTGTCCCTTGTATCTGTAATTACACTGGCTTATTCACCTTTCAAACCCTAAAACAGTGATATAAATAAATACTATTTTGCGTGAAAAATTATAATGGATATATACACAAATCTACATTCGGAAAATATTGACGAATTCACGATAAGTCGCCAGTTTATGAACATTCGCTTACACACAATGTGCACACATGTGTACACACGACTTATTTATGTTAAGGTAATTTTTAGATCCATAACTTATAATAGAATTGTTTGGAGCACCTAAATTGGTTTTCCTACTTCGACATATAAGGTTTGTTTGAGGATTTATATCAGTGGAAGACATAGTACTTCTATGTAGTTTTTGATCTGAGATTAGAGTGGCCACAGCACCACGTACGGAAGCTGGATTTAATTATAGTCAACCGTTATATTGCTAGAGTCTCATCGTCTGTAGTATTAATCATTGGGGGCTTTTGATTTATGTGGTAATTCCATAGTAACGATTTATCTGGATGTTATTAAGAAGCATATTCTGCGACATTGTCGATAGGAATGAGGCTTTGAAATAATTGTTAAAAATATTTAGAAATCATCAATGAACATTTCATCAATATGTGGGTGCAGTATGTTTTGGTGACCTTATCAAAACTTTTTAAACAGCCTGTAAATATGCTGGGCCAAGAAGACGATCCTTTGGAGGATAGAGCTTAGATACTTTTGAAAATTCAGTGGTATTGCCCGAACTCATAATCTTCGATCAAGACTTAAATTTTTACTATTTGGCTGTGTCGGTCATTTCGAATTTTTAAAAACTAAAAGTTATTTAATCTGATACTATTTAAAATATACTTAAAACTATTTTAAAGACTATAACTTTTATTTTTATTGAGTTGAATGAAATATTTTGAAGTTTGAGGTGCTTTAACTAAAGTATTATTTCCGATAACGAATGCTGTTACTTTCAAAGTGTCTACAAAAGCTTCGCCGACATTCAATACGCCTATTTCACGAATCACAATAGATTATTCAAGATCTCGACCAATGATATCATGTCAATTCAATGTCAATGTGGTTTATTTGTCTTTGCTCCTCCTGTGATTGGAATGTCATGTATGACCAGACTATTCTGTTAAAAAATAGCGAATACAAATCGTTTAATATTTATTTTAACCAATCGTGATTCCTCTGCACGTTCTTTTTATGCTAGTAGTAATCTTCTTTAACACTTGCAGCTGTCATAAGTTTATTTATCGATATTGTTATCGTGAACAATATATCAAGTCGATTTCATTGAAAGAAATTACTGAGCGTGAAGTTGTGTCCACGAATTTTATTAAATTAATTGTTTTATTTAGCATCAAAGTATAATATAAAAACGTTAATGTATGAAATAATATAAAAACATGAATGTATGAAATATGAATTATTATTATTGTTAATCTAAAAGGTTGAATTGTTTAATAAAGGAGGTAATTGAATAACTTTTTTTTAATATTAATATAATCGGGGTTTTGGGATCCAATAAGGTTTTATAGCAATTTATTCTTTTTCTATTTATCAATTAACTCGGAACAATAAAATTACTTCGATTACTTTGTATAAGTAATCGAAGTTATTGAGAAATTTCAAATACTAGTCATATAAAATAATATTCACAGCAAGTTTGCCCTGAATTGTGCAAAACCAGAACGATAGCTTAGTTATAAACAAGTTTAGGCTTCTGGGAGGGTAAGTCGTTAAGGATAATAAGTACTTATCTTTGAAGGCACTATTACGTTGTTTGTTTTGGTGCAAGTATATTGAAAACTGGAAGTAAAATACAACATAGCAACAGCATATAAATTGTATACACGAACATTGCCCGCGACTAAACGTTTGTGAAAGTTTGGATTATCATTTTTTAAATTTTGGTATAAAACTTAATATTCGCTTTTTTATTTAAAAATATTTTTTATTTCTTTTTGCATGTTCTAGGCGCTAAGAGATTGACAGATACAAAATAAAAATAAAACTTATCCATAATAATTTCTACATTATCAGAATTATAATTTTATCACATTAGAAATTTTGTATTTAAAATTTGTTAATAATTAAAATAACTAACCATCGCATAAAATATGAAACGACATTTGTAAATATTATTTTAATATAATTAAGACAAATGTAGTTTGATTTATTAGAATTACAGGTCAATTATGTCCAACACATATTTATTTTTCCATTTAGCTAATCGCTTAGAGAGTCGTAAAATGTAACATATTAGAGTAAAGTAGATAATATCACACATAATAAAAACACATGTCATTGACCTCATTCCGGATTTGTATGAGAGAATCTTAGTTAAGTCAGTAAGAAAAAAAAGTAAGAGGTGTTTTTTTTTATAGGCAGGCGGACGAGCAACTGGGACACCTGGTGGTAAGTGGTCACAACCAGTGGCCCATAGACATTGGCGATGTAAGAAATAATAACCATTCCTTATATCGCCAAAGCGCCACCAACCTTGGGAACTGAGATGTTATGTCCCTTGTGCCTGTAGTTACACTGGCTCACTCACCCTTCCAACCGGAATGCAACAATACTGAGTATTGCTGTTTAGCGGCAGAATATCTGATGCGAGAGTGGTAACCACCAAGGCGGGCGGGTGGTTAGATCACCAAGTCCCACCACCAGGTAAAGTTGATTTATCAAATATTATTAATACTTAATGATGAAATGATGTTATTGATTCTGGCTGAATATATTTCTTACATAATATGTAGGAAGTCGTTAAAATAGGCCACCGTGTGGTAATTGATCACCACAGACCATAGATTGTAGCGCTCTAATTAATATTAACCATTCCTTATAATGTTAATGTGTCACTAGCCTTGTGAACTAAGATATTATGCTCGTTGAGCATGTACTTACATTGGCTCACTAACTCTTCAAACCGAAACACATGAATACTAAGTATTGCTGTTTGGCAGTGGAAAAAGTGATAAATGCGTGGTACCCAAACGGGAAAAAAATACATGTCCTAAATTGTAAATGCTACCTTAGAAAGAAATAACAATATAGGAGAAGGACGCAGCAAAAAAAAAAAAAAACAATTTAATTTGAAATAAACAAGTGAACATATAATAATATAAGTTAATATGAAACGTTTACAGTTTAAATACGTTACGATTATGTTTAATTTGAAAAAAAGTGCCAAAACAAATTAATGAGATGTTTAAATATTTAAAACATTTTGACAAAAGAAAATAATGTATATTATAAACAGAATTTGATTTCGGCTACTTAAAAATACTTTCACGTCACGTAGCATGAAGAATTTACAAAGAAAATTTAATTAATGTTAAAAAACTTGTTTACATTTCGGGTATATTTTAAATATTCGTGTACTCGATATACTTGACTTAACGATTTATTCAAAAATTCGTTTTGAAACCTACGCTATTATTAAATACACAGTACAGTACAGTAACAGCCTGTGAATGTCCCACTGCTGTGCCTTAGCCTCCTCTCCTTTTTTGAGGAGAAGGTTTGGAGCTTATTCCACAACGCTGCCCCAATGTAGGTTGGTGGAATACACATGTGACAGAATTTTAGTGAAATTTGACACATTCAGGCTTCCTCACGATGTTATCCTTCACCGTCAAGCACGAGATGAATTATAAACACAAATTAAGCACATGAAAATTCAGTGGTGCTTGCCCGAGTTTGAACCCACGGTCATCGGTTAAGATTCATGCGTTCTAACCACTGGTCCATCTCGGCTCTCAATTAAATACACTAAAAATAAAAATAATTAACCTTTGTTTATTTTGATCCTTAGCGTGCTTGATAACTCCAGCGTTTAAATTAAATTCTTCATGTTAGTGAGAGTGACACTAAACTTATGTAATAATTATAAACTAAACAAACAATAAAACAATTTCTAGAAATCGGTATCAACGTACCCTTTTTCAGGTCAGAGGTATATTATATATTAAAAAAATCTATTTCCGAGATATATCCCAGTAGAATGACACAAAAGACAGATGAAAAGACAATTCAATAAGTCAGAAATTAAAATATAACCATTGACAATGACGATATATTCACTCTCATTGCGCTCGACGTTCATCATTAAAAACTCTAACTTTCAAAGAAATTCGTTAAGATCCATTCACTTGATATCATTGAAATTTATACCATAATGATATAAAGATACGTCTGTCATGGTTTGTGGTGAAATTGCACCTTCAGTCACTTGTTTTTGTTCATTATACTCGTAAGTTTTCAATGACAGACAAATTACAGTTAAGATGAGCTTTCAAAGCTTCTTGTATTGATTTCAATGACTAGTAGAAATATTAACAAAGTTATCTATTTATTTTTTATCTATCTATCTAGAAAGAAGGAAATATTGTTTTAAAGGTTACTAAGTGTGCATAAATGGAATCTTAATTGTGTTCATATATAAAGTTTAATCATTAAAAACTTAGCTTAATTTTAATTATTATTTAAGTTTTTTCTTAGTATCACTTAATTACGGTTTTTAATTAGTAACGGTAATAGAAGTTTCTGGCCAATTTACGTATTTTTTATACAAAGAATGTAATAATCTATAAAAACTAATTTCAAGTACCGATAAAGTGGTTATATGTATGTATATTTAATAAACATATGTTCTTATCAATACACCATTCAATCTAATAGAAAAGGATGGCTATAGAGGTATAAAATGAGGACAATCTATGAGTCCGCGGTTAGGCCTCTGCTATCATAAAAGTGTCACTGGATGCTACAAACGAGAATTTATGACGAAATCGTGCAAATGAGCGGCCGACGCCTTAAATCCTTCGCGCCGGATAGTTGTCGCGATAACCTGATAATTCATGATGGTTGCCAGTTTGCCGTTTGGACGTTGCTTGATTTGTGTTCTTTATATGTTGCATTCAAGGTGGCATTTTTAATCAAATAGATTAAGTTAATGTTGGGTCTATTCTTAAATCGAATTTTATATATCAGTTTAATACGAGTGTGGCAAAATGAGGCTTTTGTTTAAGTATCCAGTAATTAATCAATATTTATGACTAATTTGATGAGAAAATACGCGCAATAGATATGGAAGGTATGATGGAGAAATAGTTTCCTCCAGATCGATTTCGGTTAAGGTGGCCAATCTGAACAGAGATTAGCCAACTGCGCAGGTGATGGTGATGGGACGGTGATCCGACACGACCGGAAAGAGTTCAGGTGCAGGACCAACGGCTTTACGAGTTTCCATGTACACATGAAGAAATAATTAGCCGTACCAATAGCTGTTTATGGTTTTATCAAGTTGTCAATTTATTTTGTTTAAAATACAAAACATTGAATATCCAAGAAATAATGAGATAATGGAACAACAAAATCTTATCATGCGTTTAGGATTTAAATTACTATAGAAATAAAAATTAAAAATAGTTCCTGTACTGTGACCGAGTGGAATTGTGGTAATATTGCTAGCAACATTTACCATTATACCCCCAGACGCTACGAAAGGGTGTTTTTTTGTTTTAGTAATTGCTTTTGCACTATATGTATGTCCTAGTGTTTCAACTATACTGGAATAAAGATATAATTTGGAATTAGAAACTAGTAATTGCGTAGTTTGTTTAACCAAAAGATTTTCCGCTATGGCCTCGGCAATTAACATCGTATCCCTGATAAGAGGTCAAGATTATCCGCCGGGGCCACGGTGTCAACCATAGATACCTGAGTGTCAACACATGTAGAGTCCCCACGTTAGAAATCGTCCTCGTTCCCAGGGAACCAATGATATTCTGTGATTGTTATTATATCAAAGTAAACCTGAATCACGCTTACAATATTTTCTGTGATGATTGCTTTATATATGATGCGATCGTTAAATACAGTTGTCCTTTAACTAAATACGATATTGTGGTGTGACAAATTTTTCGATATACATGCATACATACTTACATACATATAAAATATGTATGTATGTATGCATGTATATGATATGATATATAGATTATACATATTCTTAATCAACATTGGACACAACTCTTCACTTCTAGATATTAATAATATAGTATTTATTATCTTTTCTCGGAAAACATGTGTTAAATTGAATATAATCATGCTAACCTAACACATCAGCTGTCAAACGGTAGTTAGTTCAATGTTTTATGAATCCGTTAGGCTAGCCTCCCCCGATTATTGCCTATCGACATGCAATGAACTAATTCAATAAATTCACTTTCGACACCCGCCTATATTTCCTATTCGTGAAGAAAATTAATAATGTATTTTAACCCGAAATGGGCTATTTATTAGCCTACTAGTACGTTTTATAGCGCGCGTTACTTGCACGTGCGGGAATTATAGCATTTTAAAATTTATTTATTATTCTGTTAAAACTGTTGACGATATATAAAATATGCTTTTTATTTTTTGTTGCATGTTTTTAAAAGTTTAAACGCCATGTAAGCTATGCTTTTATTAGTTTATATTGTTTTGTTTGTAGTCGAGGTACAAATGTTATTTATGTACTTATGTATTATACTTTTATATTGAACATTGTTTCATATAAGTAGATTGGTTACGACTGTAGAATTATAACATACCTTGGTAATGAAACGATTTACTCCTGGCTATTTATTTGTTACAAATAACAAAGAGATGACAAAAAAGCCCGTTTGAGTTTTGGTCGGGGTTCTTCTCAGGCCAGGGTACTTTCTTTTCCGACTCGGTGGAAGTTCCTAATCACAATCAATATGATTTGATTTGATATTATTTTTAAAAAATACTGATTATATAACGTATTATCCTTTTGTGGTTTATAGAAGGTAATGGATTGACCCGTGGATTGATGCTCTTACCTCTATAATTGTATTACATAATAGCATTAACGCCAAGATGGCCCAGTGGTTAGAACGTGTGAATTTTAACCGATGATCGTGGGTTTCAACACAGGTAAGCACCATTGAATTTTCATGTGCTTAATTTGTTTTTACAATTCATCTCGTGCTTAATGGTGAAGGAGAACATCGTGGCAGACCTGCATGTGTCTAATTTCACTGAAATTCTGCCACATGTGTGTTCCACCCACATTGGAGCAGCGTGCTAAAATAAGCTGGTGGTAGGGCTTTGTGCAAGCTCGTCTGGGTAGGTACCACCCACTCATCAGATATTCTACCGCAAAACAGCAATACTTGATATTGTTGTGTTCCGGTTTGAAGGGTGAGTGAGCCAGTGTAATTACAGGCACAAGGGACATAAAATCTTAGTTCCCAAGGTTGGTGGCGCATTGGATATGTAAGCAATGGTTGACATTTCTTACAATGCCAATGTCTAAGAGCGTTGGTGACCACTTACCATCAGGTGGCCCATATGCTCGTCCGCCTTCCTATTCTATAATAAAAAAAAAAAAAAAAAAGCTTCAAAATCTTCAATCGTCAAAAAAAAGGAGCCTTTAGCCCAGCAGTGGGATATTCACAGGCTGATACTAATACATTTGGATTGAATTTTTTTAGGTCGGAGTATACAATGTCGATTGATTTAATTAAAAAAATGATGAAGAAATAAGTAAAGCTATAGTGCGCGTTGATAAAATAATGATTTTGTTTGTTTTTTTTTGTTCATTAATTGCAGGTGAATATCGAATAGATTCCCAAATAATAATAGAAATTATAAACGGTTTCTGAAAATTGTTTCCAAATCAAGATTAGTACGTAATAGTTTATCTAATTAATTGCGAGTTGGATCAAATTTAAAAAGCGAATTATCATAAAGACTAAGAATACAGAGTTTAGTTAAGAGTTTTGTTCAACTTTAACAATCGTTCATATATATTTGGATTTTTAATTTTGTATCATTATATGATTTACCGTCATATGTACAAACATACGGGTTATAAACGAAAAATAATGTTTTTTTAATTTAATTTTAAAAGCTTTTAAACGCTATGCAAAATTAATACAAATTATTATTTTTTTCTTTCATATTGCAGTGTGCAAGATGTTATGCTGTCCTGTAATTGGAACACACACTAATATTATAATTTATCATCATTCTCACTCTACATGTTAAATGTATTTTTTGTTTAAGATCCCTTAACAAATAAATTATAAAAAGGTTATTTAATTAAACTTCAAACAACAAACGATTTACGTTCTGTATTTTTTCAATAATACAAGTATAATAATCACTAAGTCAGGCATCACAGGCACATTTAATTACAGACTAAACTTAAGCCAACGTTGAAGAATCAATTCCTCTCTTACGACAATGTAATTGCGAACGCTCAGACGCAAATTGTGTATTGCACCTGGCTGCAAGCTATTTACATTACACGATAAAAAAAAGAAAAAAACTGCTTCGCAAATTGTGTTTTTATATTGTGATATTTTATTTATTTTCGAATTCGCTTTTTTTAAAAATTACACGTTCTATTCCAAAATTATATTTCGAAAAACAAATTGTAATAATGAAATAAAAATTCAATTTATTTTATAAATATGACTTATCTCATACTTTTCAAAACGCAATTATTAATACTTTGTCATACGTTCTATATTTAAAAGTTTAAACGAAAAGTGTTAAAACGTTCCAGTTAAATAACGTTTTATCCTGAAAAGCATTAAATCCTTTGAATCGTTGGGAATCTGGAGAACAATACTGTGATTGAATGATTAATTAAGTTATTTTCAATCTCTGTGAATATGTAACGCTCTCTGAAAGGAAAATGGCAGCTTTAATATGACGATGAATTTAAAATCACTTGGAATATTCGCTAATATAAAAATGTATAAATTAAGTTTTTTTTTATTTTATTTAACCAGATTAAGATTAATGTTTAAACTATTCAGAGGTATAAAAAAGGATTTTAGGATCAACTGTTTTTTTATGAAATAGGTAGACGAACTGGCTACTTACTATCTATATTGTGGGCAAATGGTTCAAAACGAAATCAGTACTTCAATCAAGAAGAATTAAAATCATTTATAAAATTATCATATTAATTATATTATATATGAAATTCGAATGGTTAGCAGTTTACAATTTTCAATATATTTTCCTTACTTAATAAAAAAAAAGCCGAGATGGCCCTGTGGTAAGAACGCGTGAATCTTAACCGATGATCGTGGGTTCAAACCCGGGCAAGCACTACTGAATTTTCATGTGCTTAATTTGTGATTATAATTCATCTCGTGCTTTACGGTGAAGGAAAACATCGTGAGGAAAACTGCATGTGTCTAATTTCACTGAAATTCTGCCACATGTGAATTCTACCAACGCGCATTGGAGCAGCGTGGTGGAATAAGCTCCAAACCTTCTACTCAAAAAGAGGAGAGGAGGCCTTTAGCCCAGCAGTGGGACATTCACAGGCTGTTACGGATACGGATTACTTAATATGTTTGTCAAAAGCAACTATTAATATTATTTTTGGTTTAACGACACGTACAACAGATATTAGCTTAATGAGGTCAGCCTTCAACTTCATATGAGCGCAAATGTGATCACCAAAACATCAGACACTCGCTAAAACTGAAGGGAACAAGAACGAACCATTAATAAATCTCGCATATCCCATTAAGCCTTAACAAAACATTCTACAATGTACAAAAATATATGTGAAAGGGGAACAATTGCATTATAAAACGCCGAAACGACAGATAAATCGATGCCTCCATTTGTAACGGATGCTCAACGTGACCACTTCTTATTGATCGGAAACGGGACACAACTTAATAAAATGAATTCAGAAACACAAGTGTATTTTTGCAACAATCAGTGTGGCGGTTTTTAAAAATACCGTTTCACGGGAAATACTTACCGTGTTTGGTCCTGCGCACAAACTCTTTTGGGATATTTGCCATTCCATCGGATTAAGATGGTGAAGGAAAGTGCACTTTTGCTTGCGCACACACTGATGCGTGATAATATGTTCTGCGCAATAATATTCCAGTGAAAGTGCCAAAACAGACTTCGACTGCTACTGAGAATTCTTTGATAGAAACACCCAATAACTTTTTATTGGCGCGACCTGCGCAATTATGGCAGACACAGTATTCAAGTGTCCACGCATCACAAAAAGGTTGATACACTAACCATAGCGTCATTAGTATATAAATGTCATTTTATTTTCGCATATAGAATACATATTGACATTTTTCTTAGCGTCTTATATTTCTTTATTATATGTATTAATCAGCCACATTAGATCATAATAACGATTACTTTGTTTGGAAACAATTAATGATTATTTGAATATATAAGAGATTTAAAGTGCGAATATCAATTATAACCGGATCGATAAAATTCGGATTTTTAAAACATTGCAGCTTCTGCAAATCGCACAAATATTTATATTTTTTTATAGCATAGGAAGGCGGACGAGCATATGGGCCACCTGATGGTAAGTGGTCACCAACGCCCATAGACATTGGCATTGTAGGAAATGTTAACCATCGCTTACATCACCAATGCGCCACCAACCTTGGGAACTAAGATATTATGTCCCTTGTGCTTGTAATTACACTGGCTCACTCATCCTTCAAACCGGAACACAACAATACCAAGTACTGCTGTTTTGCGGCAGAATATCTGATGAGTGGGTGGTACCTACCCAGACAAGCTTGCACAAAGCCCTACCACCAGTAAATTTTGTGTCACAAGACATTTCCCGGGGAACAATGAGACGGTCCTGTTCAATACAGGACGCATGGTCACGTCACGTTAGCCGGAGCGACACCAGCTATTTTAATTCGTTCTATCAAACAGAACGTTCGCACGTTATAAATAAAACTCCCACTGTCGCGACGATACAGCCCGCAATATTTCACAGTCAGGCAACGCAACGTGTACCTTTGATGATCCTCCTTATGAATATTGTGAGCTCGGTTGTGTGACAGCTACGGGAATGTGGGAGCAGCGGAATGGAATAGCGTTATTAGTTATTTGGTATCTTTGGTGTTGGATAATAATATTATTCCAGCGCGGTCTAAAATTGAGCTTAGATTAAACAAAACGATGATCTACGTGATACAACTTCGAATCTACTTTTGTTTTTATTTATAAATGTCGATGAAATGATTTTTTGGTTTATCTAAAATATCTCTATAAATTTTGGCTGCAATGAGTATATAAATAAATAAATTATTAAACATACAAAAATGACTAAACATTAAAATTATAATATTTTAAAAAAAACTTTGAAGTAAAATGTATATGCATGAATTTATACTAAATATTAATAATAAATAAAATGCTATAAGTACTAAACTTTAAATATCGAACGTAATGTTCTAAATATAAAGTTTTATTTTCATACGTATATTGATAATAGGATTTTCATAAAAAGTGCAAGAAAACTGTTTTATAAGAATAGATATTATTATATAGAATAATAAGAATATTTAAAGATGAACTTGTTATCTTGTGACATAGGTCTTAGTGGTAAGTATTATGTCAAAACAGTTTCTCGTCCTAATCGGAATAATATTTCTATAATTCTATATAAAAAATGTTCATATTTAATCAACAACTCCGTAACTTAACATACGTTTGGTGACATTATCTTTTTAGAAGTGTGCTTCACACAAAAATAGGTTTAATGTATTGAACTATAAGTTTTAAATTAGTTTGAAAAACTGTTACAAAAAATAAAAATGTCTACGTCCAAGAGGAAGACCTACTTCATAGAAAACTGGTTACGCTACTCGCTTGATGTTACCGAATTAATAACTCGAAATACTACTTATTCGACCTGCTGTCCATCTATTATCATTCTAAACATTACGCATTAACCATTTACATCTCTGTCTATCTGATTTATGAGCGAGCAGGATAGGTATAGAATAGTCAGTTCAGCAAATCAATGTGATGTTTAATTATACGTTTTTACGAACGGAATTCTAATTATTTTACCTGGTTAGAAATGAAGCTAATTATTTTTTTTTTTTAAAAGCAGTTCTTTTAAATTATTTCTTAATGATCGCGTAAGAACAGTAGCGTAATAATAGCAGGAAGAGATAGAAAAAGTGAAATAAATCTTGTGGGCAAATTGTCTCCTCTAACAAGATGTTAAAAGCGGTTGTGTGGTCAGGGGAGATAATGTTTGACCGCAAGATGACGGTTCTACTAAACAAGCCTCGCCACAGACTCCGTACGAATACGAGCATCTCATTTCAAAACTCACACACTCTTAACGCCAATTTTACGCTTGTGATGCATACGTATGATAAATGAAGTAAATGATATACTTAGAAAATTTAAAAATAATTCGAATTGCTATTGAACTCTATATTTAATTTAAAAATTATCTCATAATAATTTGTGATCAGAATTGTTGTGCTTAAATAAGTTATTCGTTTTCGAATGTAAATAGAAGACTACTTTCTAGTTCCTGAAATGAATCCTCATTGGTTGATTATAACGTCATCGGTTTCTATTGGAGATAAATAAAATTTAAATTAAAAATGTATACATTTACAATCTATGATAATTTTCTCAACGTCATCAATAAGACATTGGTCAGTACAATAAATTTTATCGTGAAACATTCAATCCAATTGGTGTGTAACATGTATTATGTTAAGTATGAAACTCAATGCGCCCTCACATTTGCATTTCCACCTTGTTCGTTTTGGCTCTTATTACAAACGTACAATTAAGCAAATTGTATAATGCGGCATGTCTGAGTCGGTACCTCTTCAAAAAATCGTTGCGATGATTTCTTATTTGCTTGACCAATATAATTTGATGAAGATTGTTCGTGTTTTGATTATAAGGCTTTTTAATTTGGATATTATTAAATAAACACTCACATTATAATTTTATAAATAAATATATATGTAAGTAAATATTCGAAGTTATTTTAAGTAAGATGAAAGACATGAGAATCGGTTGTTAAATATTAACTGTTCCTTATATCGCCAATACGCCACCAAACATGGGAACTAAGGTGTTAAGTCCCATGTGCCTGTTACATTGGCTTACTCACCAAATCAAATAAAAATACTTTATTCAACATATAAGCATTACACCTTTCGTACTGGTTACACAACAATACTAATTATTGATGTTTGGCGGTATAGTATCTAATGAATGAGTGGTAACTACCCAGACAACCTTGCACAAAGCCCTTCCATGTAATTTTTATATACAAATTAAACTCCTGAAATATTTGTGGTGCTTGCTAAGGTTTAAGCTTCGTTTAAGATCCAGGTGTCATCCATTTCAAAACATATTTTTTGTAATATAACAACTTTATTATTTATGTTGTAATATAGTAAATAATTAAAAAAAAAAAACAGACACATCGTATAATTGAAACAGTCATAAGGGAAAACCAGAATCATAGCAATGATTCTCCGTGTAATGATTATAATATAGTAATATCATAATCGCTGACATACTGTTGTAGTGAAATGTACTGTCACAATTAATATCCCCATCCGACATGTTACATGCATGACAATCTAATGGTAGAGATCTAGCCGCGACCCGCTTTCCGCTTTCTCTTGCACGAACTTCTTGTTTGACCTAGGCTATTAAAACGGCGATTATTTTCTTTATATATATATTTAGTGACGTGCCATTGGAGATCTATGTCCAACAGTGGACGACGAAGGGTTGATAATTTAAATACAATTGCTATTTTATTATAGTGTGTTTAATTCTGATTTGTATCCAGATTAAAAATGATTTGTGGTAGTGTAACTTCTAAATCACATAATAAATAATAATAAATTTATTTATTTTACTATATCGATTAAAAAACATGGAAATTAATTAAATTTAATAAATGACTGTTTTAATTTGTATAAGATACTTCGAATTTAATGTTTTCAATAAAAAAAAACATATCTGTTCTATTATAATTGTACGAAATATAATATTTTTTACAAGAGATAAATCAAAATACCTATACAACAATAAAGTAAACGTAGATCGACACGTACAATTTACACACACATATAGAATAAAGGAATCAAAACTGAGCAACTGAAATATTATTTATGAGATATCCGTCACAACCGAGAGTCCAAGCAGAAGTGTCTAGAGCCAGCCTGGCCAGCCGATGAGCTCGGCAGGGTCCCACTATGATGATCATCACGTGATCAAGTGCGCCGCTAGGCCACGCCCCGTCTGAAGACATTCTTAACAATATTATAATTTTTTTTTTTTATAGAATAGGAAGGTGGACGAGCATATGAGCCACCTGATGGTAAGTGGTCACCAAACGCCCTTAGACATTGGCATTGCAAGAAATGTCAACCATCGCTTATAGCCAATGCGCCACCAACCTTGGGAACTAAGATTTTATGTCCCTTGTGCCTGTAATTACACTGGCTCACTCACCCTTCAAACCGGAACACAACAATATCAAGTATTGCTGTTTTGCGGTAGAATATCTGATGAGTGGGTGGTACCTACCCAGACGTGCTTGCACAAAGCCCTACCACCAGTAGGTAGAATATCTGATGAGTGGGTGGTACCTACCCAGACGGGCTTGCACAAAGCCCTACCAATAATGGGAATGAATCGCTAATTTCGAAGCCCGCCATGGAGGTCGTGAGTCGAACTTAATTGGACCCCGGCCGGGTGACACGGAGAGGAGATGCATCGGTTCGTTGTATGGAACGCATAAATTTTGACTCGGGAACTGAGCCTCGGGCTACTTTTGTTTTACCTTAACTATGTGCGGTCGGACAACTTTTGACATGTTCATATATAAACGTTATTATCTTTCTATTAAGGTGAATGTACTACTTCAAATATTGATGAGCGAAACGTGATGCCTAAATATTGAATATATTTGTATATTTAACATAGTTTACAACTTCACCTGTTACTATTTGTTACATTTTACATTTTCGGTGCAATAATATGCTACAATTGAGGCGGACTGGTGGCAAGTCAAAAAAGTCGAGTTGGCCCAGTGGTAAGAACGCATGAATCTTAACCGATGATCGTGGGCTCAATCCCGGGCAAGCACCACTGAATTTTCATGTGCTTAATTTGTGATTATATTCATCTCGTGCTTTACGGTGAAGGAAAACATCGTAAGGAAACCTGCATGTGTCTAATTTCACTGAAATTCTGCCACATGTGTATTCCACCAACCCGCATTGGAGCAGCGTGGTGAAATAAGCTCCAAACCTTCTCCTCAAAATGAGAAGAGGAGCCTTTAGCCCAGCAGTGGGACATTCACAGGCTGTTTCGGTTCGGTAGGTGGCCATCGAAACTCCTTATTTACTCAAAATATCTCCATCATGTTTGGTCTTATTGAATTAGCATTGAAAGGACTGTAAACCTAGAGAGTAACTCATCATCTTTTCAACATAACTCCTTCGTATTTGAATTGTTTTCTTCTTTGGAATGGATCAAGTATTAGGTAGTTTTAAATGGTTTCTATATTTAATATTACGTCTGTCGTTTATTTGTTTCTAAGCTACGTGATTAATTTTGATCCAGTTTTTACAATGATTTATATAATTTTAGATATATATGTAGTATTCATAGCTGGTTTTAGCCCAGTAGTGAGGCAATTATCGGCTGATACTTTTACTTTTATATTCATTTTAATAATTATAGAAACATTTTGTTTTGATCAAGTCATTATAAAGTGTTTACGTAGTTCTAATATTACTAACGCTGATTAATTGAATTAAATAATTTAAGATAAATTAATGGCGATATGTTCAATAGGTCATAAATAAACCAGCAGCAATGACTGTTACTTACACAACACTGCTACAAATATCATATTAATTTCAATTGTTTCCTGTAAATAAAAAAAAATACATTTACACTTTGTAAATCGACTGTTATTTTTAGAGATATTCGTATAACAAGATGCTTGTAAGATTACATGTTAAATAAATCACGGGGTATGCTTTGTATATTTGTTGTCAATTTTTGTCGATTATTATGTCTCTTTGGGGGATAGCACACTAGATACAGTAGCTAAGTAATTGATATGACGTATAAAGGATCATAGGTGTTTATTGTCCCAAATTGTTTGTTTTATTATTTTACTTATAAAATACTAACGTAAGCTAAGTTTTAGTAGATGCTAATCCTCTTTTTAGTTTTTTTAATATTCTCAATTTTCATTTTATACTCTTAAAACGATGAATATAATTAATTTAAACGTACTTAAAATAAAATTTTAAGTACGTTTTACTAATTACAAGTATGGATTTATGGTCGGATATAAATTTGATTATATTTTTTTGCTTTATCAAGTAAGATATTATGTATGGATGTCGAGTCTATTTAAATAATTGTTTATGATAACATTTACAAGGTACATATAACGATATTGTATTTGAACTTCTCAAGACTTGCTATCATAATGTAAGTAATTAACCTCATACAGATTTCTATAATAGTTTTCGTGTGAACCGGCCAACTCAAATAACGCGCTATCAAATGACCTTACTTTAATTACAGTTTAATGTTTTTATAAACGCCGGAAAATTAAAAAAAAAATCATACAATATTCCAATATACAATGATGAGCGTGCTTAGTTTCTGTGGTTATAAAAAACGACATCTTAAAAATGTCTCAGCTCTCTCTTCTCTGAGACCTCTTCTGCTCTTGAGGAGTTTATCCCACAACGTTGCAATGTTTGTTATTATATTATAATAAAATAGTGTTATGTAATTTATGTCCTTTTCTGTACCTCTGAAAATTGGTCTGCAAAATTTCACGCTAATTGGTTGAGCAGTTAAGACATTAAAGTGTAAAAAATATATATATATATAAACAAACAAAAAATGTACTTTTGCATTTATAATGTTAAAAGGATTACATAATATCAGCAACATTGAAATATTGTGGTGAAATAAGCTCTAAGTCTTCTCTTTAATAGGAGAGAAGGATTTAGCCCAGCAGTGGGACTTTTAAAGGCTGCTACAGTAGACTGCAACTACATGGTTTGTTAATTCTAAAATCATTTAGTTTAAAATAAAATACAAATTCGTGGAACTTTTTCTAGTGTTAATATATACATGAGCACAGAATAAAAAAGTGTTAAATAAAAATAAAACTATACGTTGCTTACAGATGCTGGTAGTGCTAGCGGAAAGCGAACGAGCAGTTGACACATTTGAAGATAATACGCGCATGTTCCTCTGCCGTGAGTGTGGTCCAAGCTTAAAAAAAGCCTTTAAGAATTAATATTTATCAATGTTTCTAATAAGATATTCCTTTAATAATATAAATTATAAAATCATCAAATTAAATTCGCAACTTAATTCGCGAAATTTACTTTATAAATTTACTACCATAAGAGTTTGGAATAGTCTGATACTAAACATGTAAATTATGTAAGGTTTTCGGTACAACAATATCAGACAATATTTAGCAAGTGATTAACACCAGCTAAAAGCTTTATGAAATAAACCAACCGCTACTAGCTTTTAACTTGAGTCATTTTCTCATGAATACAGAGCGGGCGGGGCGCCACATAACGAATATACATTTACATTTCATCTACTACAAATGACGCTGTGCGAACAGGTTGGAGTGATACACGTACGTGGACGAATGATCGTGACACGATCGTCTATACCATTAGTGTTTCGATGTGTTCCTATCGATGTCCGTACACACAGAGTTTACTTGGTAGGGCTTTGTGCATACCCCTTTAGGTAGGTACCACCTATTCATCAGATATTTTACCGCTAAATAGCAATACTTAGTATTTTTATATTTCGCTTTGAAAGGTGAGTGAACTTGTACCATCACAGGCATAAGGGACATAGCATTTTAGTTTCCAAGGTTGGTGGCGCATTGGCAATAAATAGTTAATATTTCTTGCTGTGCCAATGTTTATAGGCGATAGTGACCACTATCCGTCATGTGGTCCATTTGCCCGTCCGCAATCTATTACATAAAAACAGCAATGGATTCACTATAGCAGATCTTATCATATTATTATATGTTCAGAACACCTAATTAAGTAATTTACTACTTTCTTTTGTATATAACATTATTATACTGGCAGTTGGATTCTGTATGAGCTAGTTTGCTAGTACTCCATTATTATATTATATAAACATTTTTATTCCAATTTGCTATTGCACATCCATAAAAAACAGTTATACCGTAACAGCCTGTGAATATCCCACTGCTGGGCTAAGGCCTCCTCTCCCTTTTGAGGAGAAGGTTTGCAGCTTATTTCACCACGCTGATCCAATGTGGGTTGGTAGAATGCACATGTGGCAGAATTTCAATGAAATTAGACACATGCAGGTTTCCTTAGAATGTTTTCCTTCACCGCCAAGCACGAGATGAATTATAAACACAAATTAAGCACATGAAAATTCACTGGTGCTTGCCCGGGTTTGAACCTACGATCATCGGTTAAGGTTCACGCGTTATAACCACTAGCCCATCTCGGCTTTTTTTGTTATGCTAGAGTCAGAAATATTTAACTGGTGGTAGAGCTTTGTGCAAGCTCGTCTGGGTAGGTACCACCCACTCGTCAGATGTTCTACCGCAAAACAGCAGTACTTGGTTTGTTGTGTTCCGGTTTGAAGGGTGAGTGAGCCAGTGAAATTACAGGCACAAGGCACATAACATATTAGTTCCCAAGGCGCATTGGTGATGTAAGCGATTGTTAACATTTCTTAAAACGCCATTGTCTATGGGCGTTGGTGACTACTTACCATCAGGTGGCCCATATGCTCGTCCGCCTTCTTATTCTATAAAAAAAAAATCCAAGCAAGTAACATGTTATGCATCTTGCAATATTTCCTAGTAAATATTAACACGCAACGGTTATTTAGGTTATAATAAATGGAACCAGGTTCGCATGAGCCTATCGCTCCTACACAAATCTTCATAATTGATATATAGATAAACCATAGATAAGATAATTTTCTATCTATAAATTGTTAAGATAAGTTCCAGACTCCAGATATTAAATGTCCAACTAGTAGAGATGGTAAATATTCATTGGACACTCAGATATCGGTTTGTCAATCTTTGTTTACGATGTTGAAATAAGACTAGACTTGTTGAACATGTTGTATAAAAAATATCTGTGAGGTCGTTTTTAATTGAATTCATTTTATATGTTTAAAACATAAATATATTATGAAAATTAACCTTAATGTCTTACACGATACATTCTACAACATTAAAACCCAGTTAAAGGTGTAAAAAATGTCCATATTAAAACATTTATCGATTTAAGTAACATGTTACCAAAGTTAAGCTTTCCGAGTAACGAAACGGCATCAGCGAATCGTGAAATGAAAAAAAAAACGGCAAACCAACGAATGCATAAAGCTATCCGTGTCCAAAGCGAAGTGAGAGGCTCTCAAATAAGGTGGTTATTTAAATGAGCTCTCCTGTACTCAGTGCATTCGTATTTAAAAAGCCTTTACTTCCCTTGACAGAAAAAAGGGATTGATCCTTGAATTTTCATTAGAATTACTCAGAATTGTGTTAAGGAGTTTAAAAAATACTGGAAAAATGTTTTAAACCTAATTAATTTTATTAAAATAAATAAATCTAACATTTCGTATTCAGTACCAGGAGTACATGATTAAACAAAGGTATGGTGAAGATAGCATCGAAACAATTTTCCAAATCGAAAACCGCATCGTCCACAAAGTCCACGAAGTAAAGCAGTGTAGCCACAATTCGAGAAAGCGTACAGCGAACCTGATTACAATGCCAAGCTCCCCACAGTCCTATGACAGGCTAATCACGACCCGTCAAGGGACGTATTACATTCCGCCTCCGTTAAAGCATTTCGAGATATGTTAATTCTTAATTGTTGGGTACAAACGATGGAAGCTAACAGCATAAGTAGATCGTTGCAACTGCAATTTAAATTAGGTAAATATTGTTATACTTTGGGAAAATTGGATTAATTTAAAGCAAAAACGTTATTCTATATACAATAGATTATGCAACTTTTTTTTAAACATATTTACGAGCGTTTGAATAAAGAATGAAACCATAAATTTATATTATACATATAATTTTAGAAGGTACCTACATTAGCGATTGCACCTATATGATGGTAGGTTACCTTCACCCACATACAAACTGGCACTATAGGAAGTGTATAGTACTACTCTATTATAAACCGCCAACCATTGGATCTAAGATGTCATGTCCATTGAGCCAAAAAATACACTGGTCCACTCACCCTTAAAACTGGAACACCGCAATACAAAGTATTACTGTTTGGTGGTATAATACTTAGTGAGTGGTACCTACTATATACATAATAAATAGCAAAACTGACTTATAAAAAAATTAAAGGCATTATAAATGTTAAGGGTCGACTAGCTTTTATAAGACAAAAAATTACAATTTAAACATTAATGACATCAATTTTAGGTTCAGTGTTGCGTGCACGCATAATACTATACACTGAAATACAAAATCTCGTGTGAAAGAGGTAAAGTGAAATACAAAATCTCGTGTGAAAGAGGTAAAGTGAAGGAATAATTCAAAGTGGCGCCCAAAAAGAGAGGCAATTTATACGAACTTTAAGTTTAAATAATACTATATTTTATTTTGTCATCGAGAAAAACGAACCTCCTACATCGTGTAATCATCCGTAATTGCCCGGATTATAATGTATTTATTTCTTTAGATTGTTATTGAAGTAAATTACGGATAATTTTACTGTGCTGAATTGCATAAAGACCAACAAGTTACGATTTTACGATTTTATAATAGCGGCTCCGAGCTGTTTGCCATGCGAATGGCTGTACAAGTTTTTATAAGCGCCATTATCGAGTGTCAGTTGCTCTTTCCAATAAATTTTATTGCTTCGTACGTTCATTAATGTTTTTGTTTTCAAATGAAATAGCTTTATAATAAATCGGGTTTTAAAGTTCGTGTTTTATCGCGTTTATTGCATTATAAATGTTGTACGAATGTTATTACGCTTATAGATAATGAAATTCTTATGAAATTGTCCGTTTAGGATCGACGTACGATGAAATCACAGCACATAATATTAATTTATCATTAATAAGAGAATTGTATTAATATACAATAAACTGAACGTCTGATTTACGGAAGAGGTAAGTCGTAATAGTACTCGCACTGTAGTAGTCGTAATAGTGCTCAGTTCGCTTAGTAACGATTCGCATGGTGTGCTGGTCATTAGTATTCACCATAGATAAGGAAAGAATATGAAATATATTATGTAATAATAAGTGAATAAATAATGTTTTGTGGTAATTAGATATTTGGTAAAAGCTTTTCCTGTCTTAGCAGGACACTGAACCAAGTTCATCAAATAATTCAAACATCAACATCAAAATAAAATGTTGATTACATTACGCATAAATTACATTTTATTTATATCATATTTATATGATTTAAAAAATAAATCAATTTTATGGACATACTTCTAGACAAAGTATATTTATTACTTTGTTATGATACTTTAAAATATATTCTAAAAATAATACATGCTCCATATCAACTATGGACGAGTCTTATTATAAAATATGAATATTGTTTCGTAAAACGAGAATTAATTTACTAAGAGTATAATTAACTGGGATTAGCTCTCAGCCTTGCAGCGCACTTGCATGATACCTTTGTGAATAAGACTTGCATTATGGACGGCTCTGTCCAAGGATTTCTAAGTCGACTAGAGATAGCTCGAAATAGTGTCTTTGAATGAAAATTAGTTGTGTAACGCAGTGTACTTCCAGAGGAATGCATGCAACACTGAGTTAATTCTATAGTAAGATTGTTGTACATTTTGAGAGCGTTAACTAAATCCCCTTACTCTCATAGAAGTTGATATAATGACATTTAGAATTAATTAATATATAATGTACAGACGTAGGCGTATACGTACTTTGAATAATCATTCTGTGATATAATATTAAAAGCAACTGTTTAATGTTTAATAACAAACGTTCATTGTGTTTAATTAAATTTATATATTCTTCGTAAAATCATCTTATAGTAATGCGATTGAAGTCTTAATGATTCAAATATATTTATAACTATATATAAAATTTAAATTCTAAAAATATTAATTGGTAAATGTTAAATTATTTGCATAGTTTTATTATTAAAACAAAGTAATAGTCACAGAAAGGATTTATTGACTTTGGAAACACATCCTGTGTTGACTTTGGAAAACCGAAAACTACGTGTTGTAAGTTTTTTTTTAATTTATTATATATTTATACAATGTATGTAATTTTCTATACATAGATATTTTATTAAACAGGTGAAACGGCAAATGGGCCACTAGATGCTAAGTGGTAACCACCACCATAGACATGAGCGGTTAAAGACATATTAACCACGCCACCAACATTGGGAACTAAGATGTTATGTCTCTTGCCTCCGTTTAAGCTAACTCACTCACTCTTCAAACCGGAACACAGCAATACGAAGTATTGTAGTAGTAAGTAGGCGGTATTTTGACGGCGGTGAGTGGGTGATACCTATATAATAATACTGTACTAAATATATCGTGACACTACCGTAAATATTTCTACTTTGTTATAAAACAACTCCAGCTTCAAATTCACAAATTTCCATAAGAGTTTTTTTTCTATGAAAACAGTTTCAGTATTACACAAAAACACTAAACTATAGTATTATAACATACACGATATTGTTATGTAGAAGTAAGCTAAAGACATACCTTAAGTATTACCAATATCCGTGAATCGCCTAACTTTTTAGACAACTATTATTTAAAGTTACATAATGTTTTCCCTTACGCTATGTATGGTTAGCAACACACAATATTTAGCCTTTTTCAATTTGGTATTAATCATTTAATATCCTGCAATTTCCGCTGTCGTTTTTGAAAAG
This sequence comes from Nymphalis io, assembly GCF_905147045.1. Taxonomy (NCBI): domain Eukaryota; kingdom Metazoa; phylum Arthropoda; class Insecta; order Lepidoptera; family Nymphalidae; genus Nymphalis; species Nymphalis io. The sequence continues at coordinate 10,450,308 of NC_065899.1, forward strand.
TTTTTTTTTTATTCTGACGATACATCGTACTAAAGAATATTAGATACGAATGTTATTTATATCTAAATACCAAAAATAGGATTGGAATAATAATGGAACACCTACATTTTTGGTACGGATTTAGATAATTATATTCCATTCATGTAAACTTGTTGATTTATTTAAGTATGAATAAATATGATCAATGTTCATTAAAACACACAATACAAATATTAAATTATGATTTTTTTTATCGCTGTTGCAAATCACGATAGTGATAAACGCTATGAAAATTTATTAGAGTAATTATGTAAGTCATTCAAATAAAATTTATGCTTTTTTCGCTTATTCACAGTGCAAATAATACTTGCCAATAATTGGGATTGTTATTTTCGCGTGTTTTACAATATGCATTTTTTATCTAGTTTTAATTAAATAATAAATTGCTTGTATTTTATCAAAGGGAAATTCAGGTTTTTCAAATTTGTTGATAGAGAAAACTTCTTCGTCAAAAAACATTAAATTATTTTAGTAAAAACTTTTTGTTGAAATTTATTTAATGAATATTATATATATTCATTATCGCAAGTGAAAAATTTTGTAAATTAATTTATTTTAAATTCAGTTGCTAATGAGCAGAACTAAATAATGTCAAAATACAAGGAGCAGAAAATATGAATCCATGACATTAGTAATATAAACCCCTTTAAAAAAAATAATATATTAGTACTGTATTTTAATTTTTGGATTCACAATCGAAATGGATCAGAAAATAGAATGTGAGTATAGTAAACGGTAATACGGAGTACAACTTACCTTGCAACATCAAGCTTTTCAAAAGAAAATCTGCTGTAAGATTGATTTTGAGTAAAAACTTTTTTGCTAACAAAGATATATTTAGTTGATTGGACCATAACGCTCTAACTTCTTAACGACTTAACGATATAGGTAGTTAGAAAATCGGATACCATTTATTCCAATGCAAAAAGTATAAACTCAAAGTGCATAAACTATGTATTCATAAAAAATAAGCAATGTTTGTAGTATTCTCTAAAAAATTTGGATAAATTCTTGACTTATTGATTGTCCACGTATCGGGCTACCGATTCTTTGTTACGTTAATTTTATTACGAACAATTCAGTGGTTTAATAATGATGAAGCAACAAACAGACGGACAACCAGAGATGCTTTTGCATTTATAAAATATTAATCTGATTAGAATACATTGTTAAATGATTCTGGTAACTGGATATGTCCTATCGTCACTCCATTTAGTTTTACAAATTCAAAACGTATTCCACGATATTATGGTTTAGAATCGTATCCTTTAAATGAAACGATCGACATAATGAACTCATTGTCCCTAGTGACTTTTTATTTAGGACTCATCAATTAGTGTCGAATCTTATTGCATTCTTTGGTTGTGTAGAAGTCGGCGATTCACCGCAAAACATGATTGTTGATAATGCGATTGAATTCGTTAATATTTATGAAGGCGGGACAAGTTTTTGTTGAGATGTTCAGATTTAAAGAAAAAGTCGCCTAAAGCATGTATCCCCGAGAATTCGAATAAGGCATTCTTACATGTCGCTGAGGTCGTCAGTCAGTGAGAATATTTCGTATTTTACATATGAAATTATATTCAGTTTATAATTGTAAAAAAGTCTCGAATTTTCAAACACTATTTAAAATCATTTTCAATAAAAAATCATTTTCAAATGTTTGTGTTTTCTACGTCAGAAAGTGATAGATAAGATTGTGCGCATGTACTCTTACCGCCATCTGTGATCAGAGCTTCAAACTTTTTTAGTTATACTTATAAGCGATAGATGTCGTTACGTATATACTCAAAATTATGTTTTAAACAAAAGTGAATAAATTAATTAATAATTTTTTTCTTATTTATGAAAGCTAACCGTTTAATTTAATGTTTTTCTCATTTATTTTTGACAGGAAAATATTCAATACCATTTTACAAATAATTACGAAAGTAACAAAACTTGTCCTTATCTAAAATAATTACTTTAAACGTTTGTGTACTCAATAACTATTTATTGAATTTGATAAAATACTTCAAAATAATTCATTAATGCCTTGAAAAGAAATATTTGTATTTTTTTATAACCTATATATTTTTAGTCTCGTATGCGTCATTCGTAATGGGATATAACTCAAAAAGACGTTTAAAAAATGTCATCGTGAACATCTAAGAATTCAGAGCTGAGTAACAGATTATAAATCGAGTAATTATCGTTTCTAAAGTACGCTAACGTTAACTTATGTTCCGTTTCCTCGCTTTCAAACGAATACTTGACTTTAAAAGGAGTACTCGAAGACCATTTGGATGGTAGCGACGATTGTCATTTGAATTAATTATACTAGACTTTTATTTAAATATATCTTTTAATTAATTCTTAAATATCTATTTTAGGCATTATAACATATTAAGGAAATACTATCAAGTAGTATAAAAGATAATTTGTTAAAATATTATCTTAATATATTAATAGTGAAAATAATAATATTATATTTTTAATCATGTCATTTTAAGTGTTGCCATGTCGTATTATAAATGTTTATTATAAAACGTTTTTTATTATATTTCAATGATAAAAAATAAAATATAGTTCCATGGCATTTCGAGCAGATAAAAAGTACTTCGGAGAGAGTGTTCTTGTCTATTTTCCTTTTATTGGAAGATATATAGCGCGTTTCTCGCTTTCAAACAAGACACTCGTTTCACAGTTATGTCTTTGTTTCAACGCCGTTGTTTTAAAATTTATCTCATATTTTCGAATAAACTTTGGCGACAGTTTATTGAAAGATCTAACGAATACATTTCAGAACTTCTCTATTGTGAGTCGATAAAGTTACAACGTAAGCCAATTAAATAGAATGTTAAGTTATCAGTGTGCTTTTGATTTTGTATTATGTATTTTCTATACACTTGTTCGTTATAAATTTTAACAATGACTTTTAGTTTTATTTATCTGTATTCTGTATATTATGATAATTAGAAGGTTCTGTTTTTAAAATTCTCTTTCTTTGAGAACGATGAGTGTAATTTTAAGTTCGATTTTGCCTGCAACGTTTCTAGATTTAAGTGTGATTTTAAACCAGCTTGCAAGATTTAACCTAAACCAAATTAACAAACATTGCTAGTTAAATAAAAAAGCGTTTACATTTAGGTAAATATAAATTATTAATTTATCAAATCGTTATGAAATAAAATTTCAAAAGCTTGTACATATTTACGTATACTAATAAATTCCTTTAACTATAAACGGTATTTATTCGAATATATTAATAACAATTTAGAATAGAATTAACTTAATTTCTGTTTCTATTTAAATTTTAAATTTATATTGTTATTTATGCTATATATTATCAATTTTTGCATTAATTTTTTTTAATTAATAAGTTTCCTTACAGATATTAAATATATTGTAAATTGAAAAAACCCCACAAGGGTTATTGTTTATTATTTTATTAGTGTGTTACTTACGCTGTTGTTATTTAATGTAATGTTGCTTACCAGAAATAGCTGGAAATTTTAATAATGCATAAAATTCAAGACAACAAATAAATAAATATGATGTCGTTTTATCCGTACTCGTATAAAGCGAATGAACACTGTTAATACTAAGGTATCTTATTTCTATCAGATTATAACAAATTCATATAATTTTAACTCGTAGCTGCAGGAGTGAACTAAGGCGTTTTTTGTTTAAACCCCATACATCTATAACATCAGCACTATGCTGAAGCGTATACATCACAAACCGGTTACAACAAACTTGCAAAAGAATTCCCATGGATGGTAAACGCCAGGTAGGCCGACCGTAAAATATTCAATAAGTATCCAAATAAATGGGAGAAGAAAATAACAAAGACAAATTCGTAATAATTAATCCATTCCTAAGCGAATATAAATGTAATAAGTAGTAATTAATTAACCAAATTATGAACACCGAATTTTAATTAATGTACCACAGCTAATAATTAATTTAATAACGTTACAGTTTGTGTGTTTGCTTTGTATACGTTTTATGGTACTTAATTATATATTTAGATTTTAATTAAAAATTACCGCTCATATGACTTTTTTCATAATATCTTTAAAAATAGTTACATAAATATTCCGTAAATGGACGAATGACGACGTAACGATTTTTACCGAATTTTTGATCATAAAACAGTTTTACTTAAAAGATTTACCTTGGTTATATCCCTTCTATCCGAAACTTCAGAACGAAGGGCCCATAAATCCAGCACATTGACACAGCTTGGCAGCTAGAACACAAATTTTAGGCCTCCGTAGCGCTGTATTTCCAGCATTAAGTCGGTACTCACTACCGTGATTTACATTGCGACACTTTGCACTACGCTTTATGGCAACTGCCGCCTACGCTACTGCAGGGAAGGAAATGCAAGAACATTAGACCTGATAACACCTATTCTAGCGCTTTATGTTTATTTAAAATGCGTAGGTGATTGTATAAAGTAATTATTTTTATTAACTGAAATTTGAAAACTAATATTTACATTATAAATTCTGGTTAACTGTTATAATAATAACAGTAACAGTAACAGCCTGTTAATGTCCCACTGCTGGGCTAAGGCCTCCTCTCCCTTTTGAGGAGAAGGTTTGGAGCTTATTCCACCACGCTGCTCCAATGCGAGGTTGGTAGAATACACATGTGGCAGAATTTCAATGAAATCAGACACATGCAGGTTTCCTCACGATGTTTTCCTTCACTGTCAAGCACGAGATGAATTATAAACACAAATTAAGCACATGAAAATTCAGTGGTGCTTGCCTGGCTTTGAACCCACGATCATCGGTTAAGATTCACGCGTTCTAACCACTAGGCCATCTCGGCTTTTTTTATGAAAAGATATCATAACATAAAAGTATTGCATACCTATTTTTGTTATTTATTTAAGGCTTATATATACATAAACATTATATATCTAAACAAAAAAACCTACGTTTTATTTAAGTTAGTATAAATTAACTAAAAACCAAACAACCATTCTTATCTTATACTACCGTTGCTATCTAATAAATTATATATATTTATATCCATAATTCAAATAGGTTATTTATTATATTGTAAAATACAAAATAATTTATTTTATGTACATACAATTTTATTAATTAAATGTACCGTGTAAAATGTACCGTGTAAAATGACAGTTTTTGAAGGATTTTTTTTTATAGAATAGGAAGGCGGACGAGCATATGGGCCACCTGATGGGAAGTGGTCACCAAACGCCCTTAGACATTGGCATTGTAAGAAATGTCAACCATCGCTTATACAGCCAATGCGCCACCAACCTTGGGAACTAAGATTTTATGTCCCTTGTGCCTGTAATTACACTGGCTCACTCACCTTTCAAACCGGAACACAACAATAACAAGTACTGCTGTTTTGCGGTAGAATATCTGATGAGTGGGTGGTACCTACCCAGACGAGCTTTGCACAAAGCTCTACCACCAGTAAGATTTTAATAGTCGTATATAATATTCATATAATCTTCCTTGTAATGTAATGAATATGTAAATAGGCATTTATTCTCTAAACTAGTAGCAATTTACTTTAAAGCTAACGGTTATTGATACTTAAGTAAATGTTAGGCAATTGCTGTTTATTAATATGGCCATGTGACGAACAAGCCAAATTGGAAGGCATCCAACGAGATCTTGTCGAATTTGGCAAGATATTTGATGGTATCTAATGTTACCCGAGCACCTGCGAATTCATAGGCTTAAATTAAGTTCTTAGATACTCAAATTAAGAAGTTATCAAGTTTGTAATAATATACATACATATTACTCGAGTTTAAATCACAACCATATTTTGATTTTTGAAGGCATAATAGCAAATTTTGAGTGAGCCAGTGTAATTGTAGTGTAATTGTGAACATCTTAGTTCCCAAGGTTGGCGGTGCATTGGCAATGTAAGGAATTCTCAATATTTCTTACAGTGCCAATTGTTATGGAAGGTAACACCACCAGGTGGCACATTTGCCTGTCTGCCAATCCTTTTTATAAAACAAATGGTCGTCTAATAGTGATGAGTCATTCGTATGACGTCATTCGCCCGTAGACACTGTCACTGCAAGATATATAACCAATTTTAATATCGTCTACGTTCCTTTAACAGAGTGTACTGGTATTAATTCCCGCTTTCCTTTGATATTACATTTGCTTACCTACCTCGTAAGCCAGAACGAAATATTGATGTTTTATTGTAAAATAGGTGATAAGTGGGTAGTACCAACCAAGGCGGGCAACACAAAGCTTGCCGCTGAAAATAAAATGAATGTTTTGCTCGATGTCTCAACGGTGTGGTAGACTTGCATCATAGTCAGGTACTATAAAATAGGTGATAAGTGGGTAGTACCAAACAAGGCGAGCTACACAAAGCTTGCCGCTGAAAATAAAATGAATGTTTTGCTCGATGTCTCAACGGTGTGGTAGACTTGCATCATAGTCAGGTACTATAGCAGTTAACCAAATGATACTCGTATATGATAAATATACAATAAACATCAGAGAATTTTAAAATTCAGGTTTTGTTCAATAAAATTCAAAAGAAGCTAAACGGTTGGCTTTTGTTATAAAAAGAAAATTAAATTTTCAGAATGTTTGATGAATAGTTGAGTCGTGATGGCCTAGTCAAATATTTATTATCAACATATAAATATTTACTTACAATATCATATGACTAAAGTCGAGCGGCGAGTTCTTAAATCATATTATTAAGCCTTCGGAACTACCTCGCACGCATAAATATTTACTCTTAAGTGAACTTCGCCATTTCATGTCGTAAAGAACATTACATAATCTGCATAAAAAGTTTCAATGGGCTGGGATGAAAGCCTGGGGCCGCGTCTGGCATGTGAATTGCTTTTTATATTCGCTAATATTGACTCTTTTACTCAGAAGGAACTTGTACGTTGGAGGAGACGTCGCATATGCAGCGTAAGCCTCAGCAAGCCTTTGATCCTAATTTGACGACGTTCGAGCTTAAATTTTTAAAAATATAAAGAAATTTGCTTGTAAAATGAATTTTTATTTCGAGGTGCATAAAGATACCTGATACATAAATATTGTAGTAAAGTGATTTAATTTTAATGTTATGAACGTTTATGTAATATTAACAAATATGATTGTTATATCGCAAATATTATTGGAGTGGGAACCGGATTTCTCTAATCAGATTTTAGATAAGAATTCAATTTATATTTCCGGGCAATTCAGCGATCCCCATTTCTGCTTTAAATCAAAATATACCCCAAGCTAATGTTTGAAAGGCGATCACAATCGCAAAGTTAGTCTGCCCGTACTTCTATCGAACGTTTTGATAAGAGTTTGACAAATTCAGAAAATTTATCGCTTAATTTGATTATGCTTTGTCAACCTCGTTGTCAGTTACAGTTCGGATATTAACTATCTGGGAGTGTTTTGTTTGCAAAATATGTTTCTGTTGCTGTCAACAGTATCACACGAACACAACAAAATTATAAAATTAAAATTAAAATTTTTATAATTTTGTATGTATATGTTAATTCTGTAACTGAACACGATAAAGCACTATTTGAAAATACTGATGATTAAACAGATAAAACAATATTAGTATAAATTATAAAACATTTCGGTGCATGTAGAAGTACATTTGACATTTTGAGGGCAGAAATATGCTAATGATATCAAGCACGGAAAGGAAATATGAAAGGAATGTCAGGGTGTATCGTGTTACAGTTTCGTGCAAACATTTGCTGAATCGCAACTTGGATGCGGCATGTAAACTCCCCGCGTGTCTCACTGACGGCAACTTTCAAAACTACGCCACTGCTGGCTTTGTGACATATTGTCTAACCGTTTGAAATTCGAATATGCAAAATATTTGTAGTTTCATATAATCTAAATTATATCAAAAATATTTGTTCTTTAGATGAATATGTAATTTTTAGAGATTTTGATGCAGAATATAGAAATTAAATATCACTTGAAACAAATAGGCATATTTATGCCTCAATCATGCAATATGAACATAACAAGTATACTTGTACTCACTCATCAGATATTCTGCCACCTAGTAGCAATACATAGTATTATTGTATTCGATTTGAAGCGGGAGTGAGCCAGAATAATAATAATAGTCCTCCAGACCGATTTCAGTCACGGCGACTAATCTCTATTCCCAGGTATACACAGGCGCACTCTCTCCCCTAACACTCATAATCCGAGAATCTCTGCTACTGAGAATTATCTACAGAAAAACTCAAGAACATTTTGTTGGCCCGACCTGGGATTTGAACCCATGACCTCCGGGTCTGCGGCCTTACCTACTAAATCAACGATTCCATACAGAATAGTTACAGGTACAAGGGAGGTAACATGGTAACTCCCAAAGTTGGTGCCGCATTGGTGAAGTAAGGGATGATAAGTATTTCTTACGGCGCTAATGTCATTGTATATAAGCTGATATAACTATTTAAAATTAAAACTAGATTTTTTTTAATTCAAAAACCAAAACACAATTGACCGTTAAGCTTTTTATATTTAATTTACGAATGTGATATTCTGTTATAAATTAAAGTCACTGTAGTAGTCTGTTCGTATATGTCATCGACATTCCACATTTGAATGCCTACTTAAAAAGCCAATAGAATCAATTCTATGCCAGGTTCTCGTTTATACAACTTAAGATGTCAACACGTGATCTCTGATTGCTCTATTACTCGAGCCACGTGAATTACGATTTTCCATGGGTTAAACATGTATTTATGTACTTTAGAAGGATCGTCTGATGTTGAATATGAGAAAAAATATAATTGTTTTCCGTTACCGTCACTTAAGCTGATCATCGAGCTGCATTCGATTAAGAATAAAGAAATTTTTAATTGTTCGACTTTTGGTGCCGAGGCGTATAACATTTGTTTGTTGGTTTTCTATATGATCGAGGGCTAGGAAGATACCAGCGTTATATTCTTATAATAACCTCAAAAGTCACATGTAGCCTTACTAGTATGCCTCATCTTGACCAAGTCATCAAAGTGTAATCCATTTGGCTTTGAATAAGAGTGTAATTACTCTATTGGTCCATTATAAGATTGCACCAAACATGTACAGTCGGCTAGTTTTGCGTTTCATCAATATCTGTACTATTGTGTTTGTTAAGCTTTTACATCTTAACCACTCAACCGATTATCAAGCAATTTTGCGTACACGTTGTCAGGCATACAGAAAAGATAAAAGAATATCTAACCAGTACATTCGAACCCCCACCCTCCGGACAAGCGGCTAGAAAATAGTTATATATTAGTATTTTACTAAATATTTTTAAGTTGCATGTAAAATTTGAAGATTAACCAACTATGCTGTATTCCGCTATGTAGAGTATTATTTATTTACATGCGTTGACACACTGGTACCGACTCATATTAGTAAAACAAGATTAAAGGCCGGAGCCATAGCTGAAAATTATGTCGCTTGTTCCAAATTATGTCTTTGTTCCGTTTGCAGTTAAAGCACTTAGACCAGAAGAGTAACAGTGCAAAGCTTATACCAAAACATTTCAGGTCTTATAAATTAAAAGCTGCCTAATAAACATAGTTTTAAGTATTTCTAAAATTCAAAAATGACAACTTTAAATAAATAATCTTAAGTTTTATCCTCTTATGTGGTAAATTATCAATAAAGCTTTAACAAATGTCTTTACTTCGCTTCTTACCATAAGTCGAAATACCGATTTTCATATTTCTAATATTCGATATAACGAATTTATATATACAAACTACCTACCTAAATTTTGAAATGAACTTCTGTGCAAAATTCATGCTTTTAGACCTAGCGGATCAGACAGCGTGGTAAAACAGTCAGTCATTTTAAAATTCTATTAACAGTTCTATTATAGATTTATCATCACGTGATACTGTATTGGGGATACGCTTAATATTCATAATAAATTTTACATCAATACAAAATCAGGGAAAATTGTACGAAAACAGGCAAGTATAATTCAATGTATGTCCAAGCAGGAAATACTTAAGTATTAAGTTCAGGTCATTGTATGCTAGTGCCCTTATGACATAATGCTTTTTGATCCTGTCATAGGCTTCAAAGGCACGAATACAGGCATTGTGGAGGATTTCGAGACTGTTTAGTGCAGTTCCGCCTGTAAGCCCGGATTAGCTCTACGTGTCAGCCAGCCACTGCAGTTTAGTGCCTAATCGGACTTGTAATACTAATGTATAATATAGTTATATACACATGTATATATATATCGGTAACGATTAAATATTCTGTTAGTATGTTGAGTTTCGAGATAAGTTATTATATATTACGTTCAGTTATTTTTATTATGCATTATTTCATTTGACTGCCTCGTTGGTTTAGTAGCTTGATATAAGGTCGCAGACCCGTGATCCTGGGTTCAATTCTCAGGTCGGGCCAATAAAAAGTCATTGGGTTTTTCTGTCAGAAAATTCTCAATAGCAGCCCGGAGTCTGGAAGTTGGAAGTGTGTTCACTCCCGTGCCTCGGAAATCACGTAAAGCCGTTGGTCCTGCGCCTGAACTATTTCCGGTCGTGTCGGTTTGCCGTCCCATCGGATTATGAGAGTGCACCTGTGACTGCGCACATACTTGTGCACTATAATATCTCCTGCGTAGTTGGCTAATCTTTCTTGAGATTGGCTGCCGTTGCTGAAATTAGTTTGGAGGACATTATTATTATTATTTCAGTTAATTGTAAGTCACAATACCTGACGTTGTCTGCTCTTTCAATAGTGGTTCCCTGAAAGAGATCACTCTTGTGTGGATGTATCTCTCAATAAAAGCGGCATCCTTTGAATGCCTTTTAATTAATATAATTTTATAAAACCCGGAAACTTTTCCAAAAATAGTATTCGATCTTTGATTATTCTATATTTGTTATATTTTCCTAAGATAAGAGTTTTTGTTTTGACTTAACATTCCAAATGTTGTGAAAATATATCTACACAAATATGAGATTCGTATACAAAAATATTGCTTGATACAGGACAAAATTTAATTTGAGTCAATATCGAATTTGAATTCGAGGTGAACAGCACAAATTAAAAAACGTGAAAACTAGTGCTTGCACCGATACATCTAAACGAAAATCCCGATCTCCTTAAAGCAATTCACGTCTAAAAATGAAAAAGAATTGACTTATAACAGAACAAAACTTATACGGTATTGTTGTATGAACAGATTAAGAACATTATTTCTCGTCATTAGCTGTGACGTAAGAGAATATTTGGCTGGCTTATGAAACAATTTCTGGTTATGATCGCTGGTGCATGTGGGAGCTGATAAGAACGTGTATTATAGTTCATTTTGACATATTTATATATAATCACATTGTTAGAAAGCTATTGCACACGTTTCTATGGTTAACGAAAGCAAACAGTTGTTCGTTGATAATGGTCTAAACGTAATAAACCGAATTCTAATTCGTGATTCGATCGAATGGACTGAGCGTTCGCCGTTCATTGTTGTGGCGGAGGGCTGTCGGGACCCAGGACTGACCACCATTTGTCAGGGCAGATCGTTTGTCGCGTCGGCTACATAACTAATTGCTGTTGTAAATCCTCACCGCGACGTGAACGTCTATCAGCGACGCCTGAAGTGAGAGAATTTTGTTTCCCGGACAAATCCTGATTATTCTTAGCCCATGAATAGTTTCGTAATAAAACGTTTTCCATCACAAATATTAATAGTTATTTTTTATGATAAGGTGCAAATTAATCATTTATATTCAATTTTATAAGAATGCATGTTTTTCATATAATTTTGCTTTACTGAACTTATTTATATGAGTTTAAAAAACAACATTATTCCTTTTTTCAATTTCAAAAGACCCATTGTATTTTTTTAAATATTAGATTAATTTCAAGAAACATGCAATATTATATTAGTCAAATTAAAAAATATCAAGTTACTAGCTGCTCCGCGCGGTTTCAAGATGAATATTACTGCTCCGCCCCTGTCTTGAAACATGATGTTATATGATGATAAAAAATCGATCGTATTGATAAAAAATCGAATATATTTTTGGACACTAATCTCAGGATTAGCGTGTTCAAAATAAATAAAAAAAAAAACACAGTCTTCATTTTTATATATTAGTATCATAATCAAGTAGGATTTTCCATGCCCTTTTGAATCATCTTTACACAATATTATATTTAATATAAAGCTACAACCGGTAAAATTTTAATAGTAACTCGGTTTCATCAATCGTACACAATGAAATTTACCTACATATACACTATGAAAATCAATAATTAGCATTTTTAAATATGATAATATTAAGTGTATAAGCTTCTCATATTTTTTATGAGAAAATTTGTTTTGTGAAAAGTTGCGTTTGTTTGTTGTAAAGATTTATAATACAAAATAAAAGTTAAATTGTTACTTTCAACGAACGAAATACATGAAATTTATATATATATATATATATATACATATATATATATATATATATATATATATATATATATATATATATATACATACATGAATTCCATATTTAATATTGTGAGTTTTCTGTTTATCATTTCAAGTCGGATCTTATTGTATTCTGAACGAATAATTAATCACTTATGATAAATGGGGCGAAATATAATATAATGATTGAAGCGTGGGAGATATTGTGTCCTGTTGACAGTCCTTGATATCTCTTAAATGTATAAAATTACGCTATTTATGAACACTGTAGAAATAGAGAAAATAAATTTGATCTAAATATATATTTCATACTTTAAGAAAACAAAAATAAGCTACGCTAGGATGCTTATTATCGGCGTATACTATATAAGTAAATTATGTAATGTTGGAAACTGATTCGGTTATTTCTACAGAACTTTCTTTTTAAGAGGTTGAAGTCTGTCTCGTTTTTCGATTCGATTTTTTTATATTACCAACTTTACTAATTTTATCAGAATGCATTTTTTTATACAATTGACTTTCTTTACATTAAGAATTTGTCTTTTTAAAATTTTATATACTAGTAGAAGCTATATTGATAGAAGCTCATCTTGACATTAATGGTATATAACCCTTATGGCAATGCAACTGGTTCACTCACCATTCAAAACCAAAAAACTACAATACGAATAGCAAAATATCTCCCATTAAAATAATATTTTTTAAGTTAAAATTAGAATACGGTCGTATCGACGTCTTCAGCAAGAACAGATCACTAATATTTATAATATATATATTTTATAATTTATAAACCCAGCCTTAGTTAGTTACGTGTTCTTGATAATACAAGGAAGTTTATGAGACTCGTATTTATATCCAAAAGACGATGAAATATGAAGCGATTTCTGCAACACTGAAAATAGTTTTCCCAGAAGAACCTCAAATGGACACAAGCATTTCGTCAAGGCATTTAGCTGAAGACTTGTGAGATTATTTAATTAATGTCACTTCATTCAGTCAGCCATTCATCTTGCTCGGAATTAGAATAATTATACGCATATAAAATGATAAGTAATTAGTGCGAAATATATTGTACAAATTGAAATAAAATTACGATTTTTTTAGATTTGATATGCATTTATAATTAAAATTCAAAATCAAAATGTACTTTTTGTACAAATAAAAATAACAACCAAACAAATTAAAAAATAATTAACACCGGAACGAAATGTACATCCCAACGAGAGGAATTATCAAAAATTTCAGTAGTTACACTTTTTTAATTTAATTGCAAATTAAAACAATTAAAGTTTTAATATCATATATATTGCATGAAAACTAACTAATATTAAGTCCAGATTTTATTAACATCTAAGATATAACCTATTCTGGCTCTTTTGTTTTTAATTCCACCAGCTCACAGACCACTTGATACACAACAATACGAAACTCAGCTATTTGTCAGCTATAATTTGAGGCCTTAGGTCAAGCATTATACTGTGATCTTTAGATGTAGCATCACCTTACGATTAAGATGGAAAATGATAAATCCTTGATTAATTGTATTAAACTATATAGATTTAAATAAATTTTCATTATAGAACGAGAATTTATTCATCCACAACTCATATATTCTGCCGCCAGACGGCTCCAGTTACACTGGTTCTCTCACTGGTTAATGTTGGTGTGGTTCTTACTCAAACGGGCTTGTATAAAACCCTATCACCAAGAATATCATAACATTTTTCAGTCTAAAATGAAAATATATTAGCATAAAAAATTCTTATTCCAGAACACTGGTATTGGTACTGGTGGCTTTGTGCAAACTCGGGTAGGTACCACCCACTCATCAGATATTCTACCGCAAAACAGTACTGTATATTGTAGTGTTCCGGTTAGAGGGTGAGTGAGCCAGTGTAATTAACAAGGGACATAAAATCTTAGTTCCCAAGGTTGGTGGCACATTGGCTATATAAGCGATAGTTGATATTTCTTACAATGCCAATGTCGAACGGCCCATATGCACGTCCGCCTTCCTATTCTATAAAAAAAAACACAACGAAAATGTAAATTAAGTTTAATACTAGCAAGCAAATACTAGAGATTTGAATGTTAAAATTATATAACTCACACATACACACAAACATACAGAATCGATCGTGATTCAAAACGTTTCTATTCCCCTTGACCGCGGTATAAATTTTAATATTATAATCGCAAATATCTATAAACGTCTAGTCTGTGGTAACAAAATTCCGCCTATCGCGGCCTGCGCATTCTGCTGTGAATTTTGCATGCGCTTTTGGGGCAAACATATTGAAGTTTATTGATCCGTGACTCAAAGATTACTGTCACTATGAATTAAATACACTGGCCGCCAAAAAAATCGACCCACCCTTATTTTTTTACTTACAAAGTTGTTATCTTAATTATGCGACGACCTAGGTGGATTGTTTTAATTATGGGACATACATTTAACATTTTATTACCCACTTGATATTGATTGGGAGGAGTTGTAAGTGTTATTGAGGATATTTGGAATATTTTTAAAGTATTGATAAGAAAACGTAACTTTGTGCACAAAGTGCATGGTTAGTTTATTTCCAGTTCTTAACGCGGAGTCATCTCGGTTCGATGTTTATTATTGATTATGTGTATGAAACTTTGTTGAAACAATAATTTTAATAAGTTTAAACATAAAAAATGGATACTACTGAAGCAGAAGCTGCTCAAGTCGTAGCTCTTATTCATGAGGGGTTAAGTCAGCGAAATGTGGCTAGAACACTAAAATTACGTCGTTCAGCGGTGCGAAGAGTGTACAAACGCTACTTGGAGACTGGGGAGTATCGCCGGAGACCAGGATCTGGCAGGGGGCGTGTCACGAACCCGACCGATGACCGTTTTATTGGTTTGACGTCTTTAAGAAACCGACATCTTTCGGCTGTTGACGTTCAAGGTAGACTCCGAAAAAGTCGTGGAGTGTCTGTGAGTGAAAATACTGTAAGAAGAAGACTTCGAGAGCAAAACTTAACCCCTCACAAGCCAGCAACAGGACCAAAACTCACAGCATCCCATCGACAAGCAAGACTACAATTTGCTAGGCAGCACGTCGATTGGACACTGGACCAATGGGAGACAGTATTGTTCAGTGATGAAAGCCGAATGTCTCTAGTAGGCTCTGATGGACGACGTAACGTCATGCGAAGGCCAGGAGAACGCTACTCTCAGTGTTGCATTCGAGAAACAGTCCGATTTGGTGGAGGCTCTACAATGTTTTGGGGAGGTATTTCTTTGACGCGACGCACAGAGCTGGTTTTTTTCCGTAATCGTGCTGTTAATGCTGAAACTTACATAACGGACATTCTGGAGCCTCATGTGATGCCTTACGCTGGATATATTGGGGATAATTTCCAACTTATGCACGACAACGCACGACCTCACGTCGCTAGAATTGTTAAAGACTATCTCAGGGAAGTCGAAATTCCAGTTATGCAGTGGCCAGCCAATAGTCCGGACTTAAACCCGATAGAGCACCTCTGGGACCAGCTAAAACGTACGGTTAGAGCACGAAATCCAATTCCAGAAACCCTGAATCAACTGGAAGCTGCCCTAACTGAAGAATGGCAACGGACCCCACAGGAAGACATTAAAAAGCTAATCAGGTCACTTAATAGGCGTATGCAGGCAGTGATTAAGTCAAGAGGAGGAAACACTCCCTATTAAAGTAAGATTTAGGCACCCAAATTTAAAAACAAACGGCATAATCGTTTTGTACACAAAAAAATAAAATTGCGTAAAATTTTGTGTTTTCGTGTTTTGTCACATATTTACCTAAAAACCTATTTTTTGCGCACTATTTCTGTTTTTGTACAATCCTACAATTGCATTTTTTCATTATTAATCTTAAAAATATAAATATGTGGTAGTTTAAAACCATACGATAGCTTTTTTACAAAAAATGTAGGTGGGTCGATTTTTTTGGAGGCCAGTGTAATTCTGTGGCAAATGTTACCATTACAAAATATTTTATTTTTTTGTTTATATAATGTTTCTAATTAAATGCTATTTACCGAATACTGTAAAGGGTTATACAATTATTCTGTGCCAGTTATTATGTTTGACATGTATGATTTATTTTTATAAATAAAAATATACAGGTTAATTAATCATGAATCATTAGGTTATAGTAATATAAGTCTTTAAGTATTTTATTTATGGAATACTTAATAAATAATAAATTAATTGAGAGGCAACCACGAACCGGATGACGCAGCGTGGGGCCTGCCCTACAAGGATCGACGACATAGAAAGAGTAGCGGGAAGCCGTTGGATGCGATTGTTCAGGAATGGACGTCTTTCGGCTGTTATGATGATGATGATGATGATGATGAAATTAATTTATAAAGTAAGTATATTAATGACCACAGATTATGATGTTATATTAGTGTGAAATAAAGATTGGTACAAAATTATAAATGTTAATGTGGTATTGGGTAATTGGTAACATCTAATGAAACAAAAAAATCGAATAATATATTCCCATTTTTTTTCTTCTTTGATCCAAATATTTTTATTCATGATTTAAATTGTACAGATAACATTTCCTCCATAAATTACAAGATCTTCAAATTCAAGCAACGGATAAAGTCAAAAAAGTAATAGTAAAAAAGAGACTGTTAATAGCAACTGTTGAGTACTTAAACAATAGACTTAAAAATTAAATAGAGGTGTTGAAGCAAGCCGTATTCATATAACATTATTGAAACAATACAAAAACAATAAACTATTCTCATATTTTCATAATACAAAGCAAGATTATAAATTACACTGTCATGTTCGGGCAAGTTAAACAATACGGCCGATGTCAATCACATTGGCTATGGGTATAAATTAATCTGACTAGCCATGATGTGACCGAAGCTTAAATGTTTATGCAAAACCACGTTCCGGATTGACGGCCGTCCAAATAACGGTTAGCTAGTGTGTACACGAATACTATAAAAATATTTTGAGATAATATTATCATTATATTATTTAGTTCATTAAAAATATTGTACTTGTATTGTTAGATTTATTAATTTAAACTAATATTATATATGCGAAAGTAACTGTCTGTTACACTTTCACGGATGAGCTACTGGACTGGACTGAAATTGTTGAAATTTTATCTAAACCTTGTTTGAACCTTATGAACTATTGTTCCCAACACCTCCCTCCCCCTTAATTCACGGGTGAAGATTTTTGTCCTGATAATGAATGGGTAAAATGAGAGCATCTGTCTTTTTAAATAATAATTTCTTATTTTATATAAAAGTAAGTTTAATTTGTTACTAAAACGAATACCATATTTTATCTATAAATTTTAGTTTCAGGAGTAACAAAGGCTAAATTCTAAGTTCATTAGTTCCCTATTATAAATCTAAGTAATACCAGAATTTACCCGTTTAATGTCGGGAGTAGCTACGTAAGTACTAAAACCCATAGTTAGACAAAGGTTTATAAAAAAGGTCATAAAATTTCCTTTACATATTTCGTCCGCAATGTTATTCGAATTAAAAATGATATTGATTTCGTACCTATGTAGACATTATAGGAAACAACAGAGCTATAATATAACTACACATACTACATATTGATACTACATTTTGATATTTTTCTTCACTGTTGAAGTTTTAACTAATAATGTAAGATGTTTTTATAATTATAATTACTCAAACTTTTAGTATTGCTTTATACATGCACTTATTATTCAATTATTATAAATGAATATACTTAAATGTTAACAAAAATTAAAATTTTATTAATACTATATTCTCATATATATACATTTAAATTAAAATATTTTTTAGTTTAGACAACGTAAATGCATTCAAAACAATTTTATTAAACCAACTTCGTCGGTTACGTAAACATATGTTACTTGCTAGTTTAGGGTAATGGTTTAAGCTTGGAACAAAATGGAGACATTGTATACACGATGGGAATAACCATACTATGTGTACTCGATTTGCATATATAGTAAAATTTTTTTGAATGAAAATCTATGATGCCGTTAAAAATTCTAGGCTTAATGTTTTTCTTGTTCTTAAGTGTTATTTTTTAATTTTTTGTCTATATTCAACAACATTTTAAGGAAATATAATTTCACTATTAAAAAGCTTTTACCAAATATATATATATACTGTACGTTATATTGAAATTATTGTTCTTAGAAATAATGGTTTTTGGATTTTCAAGCAATTAATGTTCTTATACAAAAGCAGATTCTATATATAATATACTATATTTTTGATATATATGTATATATAATATATTTTTAAGTATCAGCAAAGGACATCTTATTAATAAGTTAATAACATGATCGAAAGCAATACGACTAGATGACATATATTAGTGATAATAAAGCGATTCAATGCACGATATAATTATGTGAATAAAATGTGAATTATATAATTGGATATGCATGCAGAATAATTCTTGAAAAGAGATAGATAATTATAAGAAAATCTCTTAAAATGAAAATTGCAATGTGAAAGCAAAAGATATCAGCTCCATTATCTTAAAACGACGGCTTAAATTCTTTGACGACAAAATACTCGAGGCTACAATCGATAGACATTAGATTGGTTGGCTTTTGTTCACATAAAACGAGCTTCATGTCTCTTCTATTTTAGTAAGGTTGTGCAAACGACCGCCTGATGGTAAGTACATTTGCCCAAAGACTACAAGTACACTACGAGAAGTATAACTTAAACTTTTAATTCAGTGATAACCATAAGATCTACAATGATATTTTCCTTCTGAGCGATTACAGTAAAGGACGCTATTTTCAATAAGAATAGGCAACTGCGCAGGAGATATTATAGTGTATGCACTATGACCGACAGAAGTCGGAGAGAGTTCAGGTGCAGGATCAACTTTTAACCTGGTTAGAGGAATGGTATTATTAATACTGCCAACTTCCAGAGAAATGAAAATTTCTGAATAAATAACAATAAATAATAACTTTTAATTCGAAACTTGAACTTAAGACTTCGGAATATGCATCTTTATAAGCTAATAACTAAACTCAGGAGGCAGTTATGGCCTATGGATTAGGCAGTATGTAATTACACTGATTTATTCTCCCTACAAACCGGATCACAACAATATAATGTATTGATGTTTACCGGGAGAATAATTTATGAGTAGGTGGTACTTATCCAGACGGGCCTACACAAAGCCCTACCACCGAGTACTTTCGTTAATTCTTTCTTTTGTAAGTTAAGTATTTTTGTATTATGGTGGTAAATTTGGTGATATTTCTTAACTTATTTTTTCGCCGTATTAAGTATATTTAAAAATATCAACTCCCTTGTTAGTCTAGTGGCTAGATAAGGCCGTAGATCTAGAAATCTAGGTTCAAAAAGTTATTAGATTTTTCAGTCGCAAAATTCTCTGTGACAGTAGCCTGGAAGTTGGAAGTCTACGCTCCCGTGCCTCGGAAATCACGTAAAATCTTTGGTCTTGTGCCTAAGGTCATTTTGATCATGTCCAAAATAAATTGAAAATATATAAATGAAAGAGAACAGGTAAACGGAAATAAACCGTTTATATAATTTTTACCTTGCATTCAGTAATGTTTTAGTTCGATACTTATTTATATGATGAAAACAATTATTTTTTATTTAAATAAAATTGATAATAATCACGTCTACATCAGATGTCAATAAATAAGCCAGTTAGGCGTGAACACAAACAATCGAAAATTCATTAAACGTCCCCTCCTGTCATTGAGAGATCTCTCAAGAGAAATAAAATAGCCTCATTTGCGACTCCAATCCGTTTAATTCGTTACGGATTCCCTCTGATGATTAGATCAAGGCGTTTGGGATTAAAAGAAAATTAAAGCATCGCGTCTGATGTCATCCCCACGACTAATATTTGCACTGATATTCTACACGTCTTTAATAGATCCTATTCATAAGGCCATACGGTTGGAAATGCAAGAAATTGGGGATTGCTATAAAATTGTAAGACTACCGCAGACAAAGAAATATAGTATTCCCCCAGTGGATTATTCTATGTTCGGGGTGTTCCATGGTAACAAATGCTTGCACCCTAATTATATTTGATTTTTTATAATTCATTTTTGAAGTACATAATTATTAGGCATTTTGCGTAAAATTCGTTCGCCGCAAGGCTTTCATTTTATATTTGAGCAGAATCACTCAAACATCAAAGGTGATAACTTGCATGAGAAATGAAATTAGGTCTTAAAAAAATGAAAAAAAAAAAAATCTTATGGACAGTCTCCGTAATTCTGCCCAAATATGGGGTTTATGTTTTGAAAAAAAAGCCAATTCATTTCTGTTACTAATGTCAGCACATATGTGTATTTTTTAATATAGAAGGTATACATAATTTGTTGTAATTCACCACAAGATGGAATAGATTAACTTTTATATTATTCAACTGATCGTCATGAAATTTTTCATACACGTTGTCAGCGGTACGGAGACGTGGAGTATATAACAACCCTCAAATGCGCGCGAAGCCACGGTCGTTAACATATAGACACAGACGCGACCTGCTGAAATTTGTCTCACATTTTAATTTATTTAACAAACCGCCGTGACGTAGAGATTTCAGATGTAGTAATATCGGCTTTAAATGCTTTCAGACAACCGTTGGTGACACATAGCCGCCTGAAAAACTCCATGATGATATTTAGAATTTCTTGACAAAAAACTTGCTAACCAAATAGAATTGGAACTCAGGACTTCTTCGGCCTTTTTTTTTCCTTTTTTTTTATCGCTGGAAAAACGCATTACGCGTTTCCCCCACGGGAACAGTGGGGGGTATGTGGGGCTCGCCGGTGTCCAAGGCGCTGAGTGCGCCCCGAACATCGGAATACCCACTAAAAAACCAGCAGTAGTCTTTCCGTCATAACGAGGAGCGCCACGGGATCGCTTTCGCTTGCTACCGTGACGCTAAGGACTTCAGCCTAGCCAGCTAGACACTGGACCATCAGGACAGTCAAGTGCAAACATGTTCCACATACGATATTATTATTATTATATATTAATTATATAATATGCAAATAAACATAATTAAATAAAAAAAAATAAAACTTATGTTGACCTTGAAGCTCATTTATCAAATGAGAAAAGTTGTGGCTCGAGAGTGACAGTTCAGTGTCAATATCAACAGAACTAACTGGTGTTCAATTCAAAATCAATATTTGATTATTTATCACTTTTAAATTATATTCTTTGAATATTCATACGTAAATGTGACAAATAAGACTTGCGATTAAAATTTACACTCGGAAATAAACAAGACTCGTTCGACTAACACTTTATTTACATTAAATTTCTTAGCGAGGTTGCAATCGGTTTTCCTAATATACTACTAGTCAAATTCTTTGTTTGGTTAAGTTTAATTCATTATATAATCAATAAGAAAGCACTTTTGTAAGATAATGAATATGAACTCACTCTGTTTCTCACTTGTGAAATGTTATAAATCGCCTTACGGTGATACGCTATTTTGAAACGTGTTCTTTAAGCGTTATTATAACTATAATAGTCAATATTGCATATCACTCTTTGACATTTCACGAAAAAAAAAACTTAAAATCGATTTTTTTTAATTTAAGTATCAGATGATGTTATCGTATTTATAAATTGTCTTATTGATAAATCTGTATTATATCAACAAACATTATATATTATGAATAAGTTTATCGCAAGCTATATTGATAGGTGCTTCGAGTTGTCAAAAACATCAAAGGAAATCTTTTTAGACCCATTTAATCTTAGGTCAGTTTCTTTTGTATGGTTTCTCAAACAAATTGTAAGGAAGCCCCCATATTAGCTACCGGAACACTTTGATTGGCATATCCCTTTTCATACCGATATCTGAAGATCCTTATAAAAAGACCGTGAATGTGCAAATTTCGATATTGGCATAAACCTCCGCTAAACTATGATTGATAGTGTGCCCAGACGTATCTGAGATATTTTCATTACACCAAGAATCTTATGAGCGATTTGTAGGGATATTAGAAAATTTTCTTAGTACCTTTTTGATGACACGTAAAGCGGTGATGAAATGGAACGGGATAGAATTTTATCGAGCAAAAGCAATGAAATAGCGATCGCTTTAAATAAACCTAACATTTCATAAAGAGATTTTGACAGCATTTGTTGCTGTAATTGCTTGAAAAGTTATTGTTTCAATAAGTGGTAAGCCTTTATCACCTTTTACTTAGCCTATTAATTAAAAAATCATATTATATTTAACAATAATTTTAATTATCACTATAAAATTCCGCCTTTTGACATATCATCAGTTTCAAAATTTACGAAGTGATATATTTATCATTCTATAGGCATAATAAGACGAGTACAAAAATAAACAAGAAACTATTAGCACATTACTCAAGTGCAACTGTTAGTATCTAAGCGATGTCACTAGTCATGCAATTGAATGGTGCTCGAAGTAGCCCGTCAAACCTGTCCGTGATGATAGCTCCTAAGTGTCAACCCACGCGTCAACACTTGCAAATATTGAACCTCAGTATTGAACGCCCACTTAGAATCCAAGCTTTATCATTCTTAACACGTAAAGTCTTGTATTCATTAAACGACAAATATTTTGAAATCTTCTTTTGGATCTCTTATACCTTTACAAATAAATCTATTCTAACAACATCACTATTAACTGATTTGTATTAAAGTTTATATTTTAAAACGTTTGTTTCACTTCTTTAATGACAGTTATTTAAAAGGAACTCGTTAAGGCAAATTTAAATAAAGTAAATGTTATATTTTCCTTTATTGGATCAAATCAGTTTATGCTCTTCTTCGTGCAATCTATGGATAGGTAGGTATTTAGGTATTTTATAAAATATCTTAAAATACGTGAAATTCGTGCATCGTATTTTTATTCTTTGTATAAAAATTTCATTTTTGTGAAGCTGGTGCAATGTGAAATGTCAACATAACACAAGACGGTACATGATGAGCGTGATATTCATTTTCTCGCTGCAGAAATTGTATCTCATTACTACTTGCAGACCGTACTTTGCTAACCTTATTGACGAGTCATTTTCATGTTTATTAAATCACTGTATTCTTATTGGCACTTATCGCGTATGAAATTATTCAAACGGTATATAAAGGTTGCAATATACAAAAATATAAAATCATTCTCTAGAATTATTAATAAAAGAAGAAATTACGGAATTAGCAATAATTGAAAGTTCCTTTTCAGATTAAAGTAAAGTCACAGGGCAAGTTTAAGTTCCTGTGTCCTGTATCACAGGAAGAAAACTTAATGGTAAGGAAGTTAAAAAAGTATATTATAAAAATCAATATATTATCAAAAGAAGAAAGCTTGTAAAGCTACTTCACGACTTAAAAAAAGTTAAAAGTATTAAATAGAAAGAAGTTATAATGAAACAGTCCTAATTATTTATTTTTACACATTCAACTCAGCTTTTCACGTAAATAGTTTAAATCGGGCTTTATGCTATGAACTGCTTACTATAACATGTTCGGATTATACATTCGAATTTTAATTTTTTATCTTCTTCGATGCGTCGTGTCTAGAGTATAAATTCACCATAAATATAATTAAGCCATTGCTTGAAAACATTTTAGTTTCAAAT
This sequence comes from Nymphalis io, assembly GCF_905147045.1. Taxonomy (NCBI): domain Eukaryota; kingdom Metazoa; phylum Arthropoda; class Insecta; order Lepidoptera; family Nymphalidae; genus Nymphalis; species Nymphalis io. The sequence goes on from NC_065899.1 coordinate 10,474,411, forward strand.
TTTGCCGTTACTTACCAAATTTGTCAATAAATCTGCCGTATAAGTAAGCTAAGATAAGCGTAAGACAAGACACTATGAGTTACAACATAATGTTCGTTTAGTACCAAATTTGGTTATATTAACAGTAATCTGTTGTATTATCTCGAATCTGGCTATCTTGTTTTGTAAATATTCCGTTTTAACACAAACTGTTTTGATAAGGCATATCTTAATTATGTCTATATAATATTATATCTTTATCGGCAACAAACAGTGCTTTTTACTGCTTTGTCGAAATTAAACTCTTTATGGGACTTTTTTGAAGGGTCATTTACTGTAATCAGATATAAATGCTAGATATGGTAGAGATATACTATAATTTATTCCGTGTGTGCTGTGAGAGATAGAATGTACTAATAACATAATAGTTTTATGGAAAGAGGAAGTAATAAAAACTTTTTGTTTGTTGAAATTTAATTAATAACAATAAGATAAAAATTAATGTTGTCTAATTTAAAAACAAATATATAAATAATGAATGGTAAGTTTTACCTCGAAATATTCAAATCAATTTAAATATTCTAAATTTAGATTGTAGATAGTATAATGTGGTTAAGCCTACACTTCTTGAAATTTGCGCCTAAGATATTCTGATAATGAATTTGTCCTATTGACTTTAAGTTATTATTACGTAAGCCTGGTCTTAGTAGTAATATTAGAAGGTGAAAACAAATACATATATACCGGGAAACCAAAAAAATATTCCTTTATACTACTACGTAATTACGAGTAACAAGTATTTAAGTTTATCAGTATAAAAAATAACATATATTATTGGTGGTAGGCCTTTGTGCAAGCTCGTCTCGGTAGGTACCACCCACACATCAGATATTCTACCGCAAAACAGCAGTACCCGGTATTGTTGTGTTCGGGTTTGAAGAATGAGTGAGCCAGTGTAATTACAGGCACAAGGGACATAACATCTAAGATCCCAAGGTTGGCGGCGCATATTGTGGAGCAGTCTATGGGCGTTGGTGACCACTTACCATCAGGTGGCCCGTATGCTCGTCCGCCTGCTTATAGTATAAAAAATACATAGATATACAGATATAAAAACATATATAGACATACTTGAGTTGATAATGATCAGGATACACGTTTTAATGCATCATTTTGCGAATACTATGACTCAAATAATGATATGAATGGCACCTAATCTGACCACAAGTCATAAATCTCGACACGTTTTGGTTTTGTCACTGAGTCATATCAAAATATCACCTAATTTTAACGTTACTGCTTGCTATGTCATTTGTATATGGAAATATACTTTTTTTATATTATATTAATCAATTAAATAATAAATTCTAAGTAATAAGTTCATGTTTATATATTTTTAAAATTCGAATTTATTACACAAATATAAATAAACGTTTTTTAACGGATGATTAGTTAAACATACTGTGTTATTCTTTTGAATGTGAAATCAATAATGACAGAAAGAGCGAAATCATTGTTAAACTAAACAGCCGCTAAGCAATGTTCATAAGAAGTACATTTAATACCTAATTAAGGATATTTGACAAAAACTTTCTATCTCTAGTTCTGTTTTTCCATAAATATGCTGTTACACATAGGGTTTGAGTATTACAAATATTTTACGTCACGTCTTGTCCTATTTAAAAATAATAATTAAATTGATGCCTCTAGTCTACTAGTACTTGGCTTGTTACAGAATCTCTCTTGTGAGTAAATACGTAGGTGTGACTATGAATGAATAGTCGTTTCGCGGCGGTATCTCGATTTACAAAGGTATATCGATGTCGCGATACGGCGACCGCAAGAATGCGTTCATCACGGCCTGTTAGTCACGGCGATTACTAATTCAATAACCACAACATTTTATTCCGATTTGTATCCGAAAATTGATATATATATAATTTTAAATAATAGTTTAATTTTAATTTTCACTTCACTTAATAATTATATTTATTATTAAAATTATTCTTTTCTTAAAACTAAATTGTATAATAATGACGTTGATGGATATTTAACGACTACTAATCTGTATATATGTATAATATAAGTTCAAAAGTTTCTCTGCCTGCCAGTTTAATCGATTTATATGAAATTGGTTATGAAGCAAACTTGGAATCCAAGAAAGGACATAGTCTACACCTTTTTATATCTAACACCTGTATGTGTATTTACAATCAGTCGACAAAATCTTAGCCAGTTTTTCTGTTCACTGTTACATTACAATCAAGTGGGTTACAATAAATTAATAAAGTCTTAAGTGGAATAAACCACTTTGATGGGAATCGGCACCGGCTTTGCAGTGGGCATTGTGTTTGACTAAGCCTTTTTCTGCGGTAAGCCATGCTGCTAATTTATATTGGTCCTGTTTCAGATTTCGCAGAATTCGATTTGATAAATGATTATTTAAAGTGCGTTTAAGACTATAAAATTATCACCTACAGCTAACCTGGGCTATATTTTACTTAAGGAATGTTCACCGGAAGTTGTCCGCCAAAATATATGACTGTTGTGTTTTATTACCGTAATGTTTTTTATATATAGTTTATATTTTTTTTATATACACGTTAGCCAACTTCAAAAAGAAAGAAAAAAAAAAACGTTTTATTAAATGACATTACTTAGCGCCCTTACAAAGATCGCCTAAGAACATAAGTCATAAAAAACATTTTCGGGTTCTAAAGAACATGTATAAAAACTTAAAACTTGATTACAACAACAGAAACTTCTAGGAATTTATTTATTACCAACAAAATTTTCTATTTTGAGGTTATACTCTTCATGTCAACATGCGTTCAATACGATGCCTACAATTATCACACTAACCTATGAGCTAATTCGGTTTTATTTGATTAAAATTAACGAACAATTATAAGCGTATATAATAATTATCAATAACAATGATTAGCAAAGCACTTAATATATTTTTTACCGTAGATTGACCGTAGATGACCGTAGTTATACTATGGTATACCTATAAGGCTATAACAACATCTAGGTAGTAGTACAGTACAGTACAGTAACAGCCTGTTTATGTCCCACTGCTGGGCTAAGGCCTTCTCTCCCTTTTTGAGGAGTAGGTTTGGAGCTTAATCCACCACGCTGCTCCAATGCGGGTTGGTAGAAATTAGACACATGTAGGTTTCCTCACGATGTTTTCCTTCACCGTCAAGCACAAGATGAATTATAAACACAAATTAAGCGCATGAAAATTCAGTGGTGCTTGCCCAGGTTTGAACCCATGATCATCGGTTAAGATTCACGCGTTCTAACCACTTTTTTTTTCTCGCAGTGGAAACCTTCAAAAAGGTACCCGGGTCCTATGGGGGTGGAACTGGGTTACTAAAACCACTGCGATGGCCGTCCTCAGCACGGATCGGAGAGGGTGCGGGATCGTGATATAACGCATCCGCGGCCTCTCCTGTGCTTTGCTCCACTCGTGGCTCGGCGGAGCTCTCATCAGGGGGCGAATCTCGCCCCCCTGCACTCCTCACTAGTGCGTACGGCAGTTCGAGGCCATCACGGCTGCCGTCCTCCACAGGGCCGTCTGAAATAGGACACGTGAGGCCCCCACCTCACGCATCCACGGCCCCAGGGTTACGCCCTATCTTTTAAGCCCCGGGCGTCTGGGCTATGGGAGGGCCGAGACGATGCCGTCGTCGTCTCCGCCGAGCAGGATCGGCCCTTTCCCGTTCCCGCTCCGCCGTCTCCTTCTGAACCATGACGGTTTCACAGAAGGAGGCTACGGCCCTCCACGCCGATTCCCTGCGAAGCATCGCCGACACGATTGCTCGCAGGGACAGGTCTTGTCCGACTTCACGGACCAGGATCTCCCTCTCCGCACTCCACGCGGGGTACACCTCCAACGTATGCTGAGCTGTGTTCCGGTCCGCGCCACAGTAGTGACACATCGCCGTCGATTCCCGTCCGATCTTCACAGGTATTCTCCAAAACAATCGTGACCGGTCATTACTTGCGTAAGTCGGAAGGTGACTCGTCGCTTTTGTCTCATCCAGGCTTCGAAGGTTTCGCTAGGACGGTTGCCGCCTCGTAGGATATCGTGCGATATCCCCGCACTATGCGGATGGCCACTCTCCGCTGCGAACTTTGGATCTTAGTCCTGCAGCGGTGGATACCCGATAGTCTTTGAGACCTAACGGGTGTAGAGGGCCATCGATTGCACGACACCGGCATAGAGACGGCGAACTTCCTCCCTCGGTCTCCCGAGATTAGGCAGCAGTCTGTGCATGGCACTCGCTACCTTCTCGATCCGGGGGGCTAGGCGCTCGAAGTGCTCCTCGAAGCCCCAGCGACCATTCAGTGTGAGGCCCAGGTATTTCATGTACCTGGCCACCTGGACGTATGAGTCACCAACGCGGACGTGCGAGTCAAGCGGTTCCCTGCTCCTTGGCAGTTTATGGAACCATAGCGCCTCCGTCTTATGGGACGCGATTCGAAGGCCCAACTCGTAAATCTTTTCGACGACAATGTTCACCCCAAGCTCGGCGAGCTCTTTGGTTCTCTCAAAATTCTCCCCCGTTGCCAGCACCAACGTGGCGTCTGCATAGCAGACGATGCTGACACCTTCAGGGTGTAGTGACGCGCAGGACTGCATCATACGCGAGATTCCACAATAGAGGCCCCAAAACTGACCCCTGTGGGACACCACAGCAAACCTCCCTCCGGGTCGTCGTACCGTCTTGCTCCATATACGAAACGTATCTGTCGCGCAAGTAGCCACCGATGATCGCCTGCAGGTAAGGAGGCACACAGTGGTGTATGAGTGCCCCCCTAATAGCGTCCCAGGGCAACATGTTGAATGCGTTGACGATAGCGAGACTTATCGCCAACGCCACGCCACCCCGGGCCACCGCCTGCTCCGACAGAGTCCGGTCGAGAGTACGGACAGTGTCGGAAGCCGAACTCACTCAGCCAGGTCGAGGCCGACACGCGACAGATGCTCACACAGACGAGAAGCGACAATTCGCTCAAAAAGCTTGCCAGCCTCATCGAGTAGGCATATAGGACGGTACGAAGAGAGAGATTCTGCAGCCCTGCCATTCTTCAAGAGAATCAAATTCGCCTCCTTCCAGACCTTGGGGAACGTGGCAGTACGGAAGCAGCTGTCAAACAGCCGCCTCAGCCGACTCCCGAATGAAGCCGAAGCTAACACCAGCGCCCGCCCCGGAATCCCGTCGGGGCCAAGTGCGGTGTTGCAAATCCGCATGCGATCAATCAGTTTACCCAACATTATACGGTATGGACGCCCAAACAGATCCCTGTTGAGTCCCCCTAGGAGCTCGTTCCAGGAACGAGCGCAAGCGTCCGAGATCTCGACTCGGAGCGTCAACTTGACTTCCCAGAACGTCTCGTATACTTCAGCTTTTTGGTCTGGAGTTGCTCGCCTTCTTCTTCGGGTACGGGTGTACTCGCAGCGCGCACCTTCGTGAGACTTGCTTGTCTTCACAAGACTCGCGCAGTTGCGCGATATGCGACGACCACCAATACACTACCCGGCGCTTGGGGTGGCTGGTTCGGGGCATAGAGACGTCGCAGACTGACGTCATCGTATTCCTGAGTCGAACCAACTCACCTTCTGGATCGGATAAGACCTCTTCGGCGTTTTCCGACCAGGCCGTGACGATGGCAGCAGCTTCAAGGAAGTCTCGGTTTAGCCGCTTAAGGGACCATCGATGCGGTAAGTTGCCTTCTCGACGATAGCTGGAACGTTCGGGACGACGGAGAGTTACATCGAATACGATATAGCGGTGGTCTGATAGTGTGACTGCCTCTTCCGCAACGCGCCATCCCGACAGTAAACGAATTGCAGCAGGGCTCGACCATGTGAGATCGACGACAGACTCGCCCTGCCACCGTACGCACGTGCTCTCCGAACCTCAGTTTAATAGCCGGAGGTCCAGAACAGCCGCCCATTCGAGTAACGTCTCTCCTCTCGGATCGTCTCTAGGGTTGCCCCAAGCCCTGGCGTGGGCATTGAAGTCTCCTAGGACGATCAAGGAAGGGGGCAGGCATCTGCGTACGCAGCTTGCCAGCCCGTCCAGGTACACCTCGTAGTCGGCGAGGGACCTATTAGGAGAGACGTAGCAACCGATGATAGCCAGAGAGCCCCACCTTATAGCCACGAATCCCTGCCCCCTTTACAACGAACTGATACACAGTAACATTTAGTTGCTGTTAAACTGTGTAGGTGGTAGCAAGTGTCGTAGTATAGCTGTGATCCTGTTGCGATTATACGAAACAAATTTATTGTCATTTTCTATGTTAATATATATTTAGTTTTAAATTAAACTAGAACAAACTAAAATCTTAAAGTAATACGTAAATGTACTTAACACGCAATATATTGTGAACTTAAACTAAATTAATAAGATAAATAAGTTAATATAAGTTTCCATTCAAGTGAATTTATGAACTCAATATAGTTACTTAAATCCTATTATAATCTTGCAAGGATTATACGCTTAATGATTGATTTTTAATAATATTATATCATAATTTTTAATAAAAACTTTTTTTTGCAAACAAAATCACAATTACTTCGTTATCCGAAACAGATTCACTGTTTCTGTCTCGTAATAAAATACATGGGGCTTGTTAGCATGACGGGTTATGGGAACTGTGGAAATAATTACAGGCAACGAAACTCGCTTGTAGGTTTTGTTCCGGTGGGTGGGCTGATTTTGGTTTACTTTGTTGTATATATGAGTGGATTTAAATTAATTATATTGTTCACGAGTCTTGCCCGTGGATTTCGTGATTTCTTTTGCGTGCATTATTTTTTACGATAATTTATGAACTTAATAGCAACTACATGGATAACGTAATCATGGACAACATAATCAGTATATTATAAAACGAAGTACACCCGCCATGTTTGTCTGAATGCGATAAACTCAAAAAATTATCGAACGTATTACCTTATAGTAAATTAGTGAAATATGACGATGATAGTTGAGGATGTCGGGATATACCAAGCCTTTCTGCTAGCTTTACTAGCTTTCACTACGTAAACCATTAGTTATTTGTATTACGATATAAATTACTCATGTAAACCCTTAGCGAACCCGTGCGAAGCAGGTACGGGTGGGTAGTACAAAATATAAGTAAATTATATTGAAACTTTTTAAATTGTAATATTAAATATTAAGCAAATGAAAAACAAAATTGTTTTCAGTTTTTATTAATATTAAATATTTGACAATGTTTGCCGTGTTAAACCAAGCAACAAAGAAACCTTCCACGTTACAAGTGCTGCCATCTCTTAGAGAAGGTTAGTATTACGGGCGCGCGTGACCAACCTACGAATAATTCTTATTAGCTCCATTTAACTTAAGCCGTCTTATGAGAAAAATATATCCTACGATACATTTTATACACTTTGTTTAAGTTGAATAAAAAATATCATATAGCAGTTTCAAGTTGCAAGAATAAATGCAATGTGAAGATTAAATTAAGCGGAATTGCACCAAAGTGACCTAAAGAATAAATTATCAAGGGATCCATTTGCTAATGAAGAATAGTGCTCTCAAGACGGCCGTTCGTGTAAACTCAAGCTATTAAGATATTACGAAGTTAAAGAGATTATGTTGCAATATCCAAGAATTGTTTCCATAATAATAGGAAAATACATTTATACCATCCGTATTAAATACCGTTTAAATGCACACACTTATACCATCGTATAAGTGTGTGCATTTAAATAGTAAATTATATCTTTATTTATATTTATTAAATATACCGTAATTAAGCAATTCCCTCTGCCCTAAGGTTGCCTTAAAGATTAGAGATAAGGCTCAGGATGAAGTTTACCGTATTCGTCCTGTCTTAATGTGCAATGGTGTCCTTTTTTTTTTTTTCGAATTGTGTAATACTGTTGGCCTTAGTGGCCTCTACAGCGTCACCGGGCGGGAAATGGTGTCCTATTATTACTAATCATATCAAATTAACATATTATATTACAAACATGACTCTTTAACAAGCATTTTTGCAAAGTCAATTACAATATTAAATATGGCATGGCTGGCATTAAATATTAATACCTAGAAAACCGTTGTGACACCTGCTTGAAATATAACGAATACTAACTTCACTAGTTCTAAGATATAGTCTTATTGCTCGCACATTGAGTTATTGTTTCGCCCAAAGAATCGGAATTGCGATTCGACGTCAAAATGTTGCTAGCATATTTGATGTCATTATACGCCGTTTTAAAGATCTGCTATTTTTAATATGGATATAAAACAAAATTGAAATATATAATATTTTAATTCTGAATCTATTCCAAATATAACACTAATTCTCATACCATTTATTATTAAATATATTATGGCTTCTGAATTCCTTGATCAATAAATATAAACGTACAATTCGGAACGGCTATCATACAAACATCGTAAATAACCATATCTATTGTGGGGGACGTCTAATAAATCAATTGAGTTATCTGTTCTGATAGAAAATAATTAGAAGTTCCTTAATTATTCTGGTCTGTTACTTTAGTATGTTATAGTAAAAATATAGCATATAATAAGCCTTGTCATGTTACACATACGTCCCGACTTTGTGGGTGATTGTTAGATATTATTCGATGGTATAAATTAATATATACACGAATCAACAAATAATATGGAGTTAACAATCTATTCGCCCGTATTGTGTTATTTATGTTAACTTTAAAGATTGTAACCGCACACCCCACTCTTTTTCTCATTGGTTTATATAAATATCTTGTAAAGCCGTTAAAAGTACTGATTGGAATTGGAAAGGAAGTATAAACCGTTTAATGGCAACGTTGATTTTTATTTATTTTATTTAAATACTTTCAGATTATTGTTTAAGTTTTTTATTATATATGTAATTGTGATAATAATAAAACTGTTATTACTAATAATAGAAGAAATTACAGTAAAAGTAAAGTAATATCCTGTGAGAGATCGCTGTAAGCGATAAGACCGCCTTTGCGCACCATTTGTTGATCGATTAATTATTTCTGTTACTCAATGTCATCTGTTATTTAGATGTTATGCAATATAGTATTTAATAATAATAATAATAACATCCTGTTAATGTTATACTACTTGGCTAAGGCTAGTCTATTTGGAATAAAGGCTTCGTCGCTTAAACCACCACGCTGCTCCAATGCAGGTAGATGGATACATGAGTGTTGTCTGTAATTTGACATGGACATTTCCTCACGATTGTCACCATCACGCACGAGAAAAATATATAAACACAAATCAAGTATATGAAAGTTCAAAAGTATTTTCTTGGGCTCGTAATTCTTAAGCCCGCAAACTTCGATTAAGTTTTACATGTACTAATCAGGAAGCCTTTAATTAATTCTATATTATAACTTAAACTGTATATAATGATCTACTTCTTTAATTGGTTTTTATATTAAGAAACTCACACATAGACAATTATATGTGTTTATTAATACAAAATTAGCACTACGTATATGTTGTTGTGAGTAAAGAATGGAGTGGCTGTTTGTTACTTATAAGCTATGACTATTCCTGCATAGATAACCGCTAAGTTCAAAGTGAACCGGTTCGTGTGAATCATTTTAATGTACTAACGATATTGATTAAGTGATCTTGTTTCTTAATGGGCTTGAAAATTTTAACGATTTGTTATATAAACTAGATCATAACTAATGAGTATTTGAAATAAATAATGTATTATTAAATTTGTAATGGATTAATAGCTTTTGTTACTGGCTAGTGCGACTTGTAAATTTTTTAGTACATGTATTTTTATTTTTATAGAATAGGAACGCGGACGAACATATGGGCCACCTGATGGTCGGCGGTCACCAACGTTAACCATCGCTTACATCACCAATGCGTCATCAACCTTGGGAACTAAGATGTTATCTCCCTTGTGCCTGTTTACACTGGCTCACTCACCCTTCAAACTGGACCACAACAATACCAAGTACTGCTGTTTTGCGGTAGAATATCTGATGAGTGGGTGGTACCTACCCAGACGAGCTTGCACAAAGCTCTACCACCAGTAAAACATATATGTATATACTAAAAAAAGCGTTTTGGTAATTTTTATTTAAATATGTTTTTTTTTTAAATATATAAGCTAGCGCTTGACTGTTATCACATCTGATGGAAAGTGAAGATGGAGCGCACTTGCTTAGAAGATGCCTATTCACTCTAGACTTGAAGTTACCCATATTGTAGATGGTGGGAAAAACGGAGGTCGGGAGGGTATTCCAGATCTTAGCGATGTGTATCAGAAACGAGGAAGCAAATCGTTTCGTACGTGTCTTAGATACATCAAATACGGGTACGCAGTTCTATGGTAAAAAGGTGACGGAGGAACCAAATTAAATAGTTCCTGGGCACACTCTCCGAAATATATTCTGTAGAAAACCGACAGACAGGCAACCTTACTACGGTGTTCCACGGTCTGGAGTTTTGCGACCAGTGTCTGGTCGCCAATGAGCCTTCTAGTACGACGATCCACTGAATCCAAGGCTGCAAGCTGGTACTTAGCAGAGCCGTCCCATAAATGACTGCAGTACTGCATGCACGATCTGACTTGAGCTTGATATATAGGCTTGAGCTGTTATATGTGATTTGAAGTAAAGTATTTATAAGGATTTTTAATAGGAAGTTCTTTTAATCAAAATTACGAAGCTATCAAAAATATATAGTATTTTCGAAAGTTTTTAATCATTCATAACTAATTCCAATTACAATGTGCCTATTATTGCTCAATATATGTGTATATTATTATTGTTAAGGCTATTACTTTGTAAAAAATTTAGCTAAATTGGAAACTGGCGTAAAAACCTTTTTTAAATATAGGATTATTCTTTTAATTATTAACAAATTTACAGGCAGGAGGCGATCGCTTCATTCCCAAGGTGTACTATCATCCATAAAGTCAGAACGATATAATTTATTACAGAGTCGAAAACTAATTAGATTATGAATCAACTCAGTGTTATAAAAAAAATCAAAATGGCCCAGTGGTAAGAGCGCGTGAATCTTAACCAATGATCGTGGGTTCAAACCCGGGCAAGCACCACTGAAATTTCATGTCCTAGTTTGTGATTATAATTCATCTCGTGCTTGACGGTGAAGGAGAACGTCATGAGCAAACCTGCATGTGTCTAGTTTGGCTGAAATTCTGCCACATGTGTGGCACACAAAACACCAACCGGCAGCGTGGTGGAATAAGCTCCAAAAACCTTTTCCTCAATAAGGGAGAGAAGGCCTTAGCCCAGCAGTGGGAAATTCACATGCTGTTACTGTTCAGTGTTATATTAAAAATATTCCAAAGCTAATTTTATTTAACTAACTCATTTTTAACTAATTTATTTTACCATGCGTACGCTAAAGTAGTTATAAATGTGCGAGTGGAGTGAAATTTTAGTGAAATATCCGATAATTACAAAATGTTTATTAAACATACACAAATCTTTCGCCTTTGAGGTGTACAGTAAATTTATTTACGAGAATTTTATTTTCATGACCAAAAAAGGCAATTCATTGATCGTCTAGATTTCAACCCTTATCCTCTGTTCTCGAGCAACAAGAAACTTAGCACTAATTAAACCCATACAGTCCCTTGCGTACACTCGATCATACTCTAATTCCATAGAGTCCACTTTCAAAGGCGTACTTTTGTTCGAGATGTCTGATATAAGAATCCTTGTTCAGATATCTGACCGTTATATTCGATCTTTATAATTTTGTAATTATATTTGTTTTGTAATAATGTAAATGATATATTTGAAAATTAAACTACATTATATTATTTTTGTCTTATTTAATGTAATCAGACTATTTTAAAATTGTAATTATGCGTGTAAAAGTTTTGTGTACCGGGTGAAATAAAGAATAAATATATATTTAAGCAATTTTAATTGAAAGCGCATTACTTGCTTGTAAATCGTTTCATTGACGTTCTACGTTAGATACATAGATATTTTTTTACTATACCAACAAAGTAGTTTAAAAAAATCATATAATGCATATCCTATAATTGCATAAATATATATGAATGCTATACAGCTACCAGTTTTGCGTGTAGGGTGCCTGATCATGCGTGTGTACTTTTAATTACCAAAGCAAATGTCCATCAAACAGGTCGCTAGTCAAACAGCCCTTTGGTCACGAATGAACTAATCGCCTTAATTAATGCATGCTACTTTCAACTACATTTTCGCCTAGGCCTGTGTTATGCATCGTTTATTTTATATTTATCGGTTGAACTGACATAATGAGTACACGAAGTTTGACTATTCAAATATATTAATTAAGATATTTAACTTTCAACATTAATGAATGATTTCGCTTTTATTTTTAATTATAGATAATGAACAGATGAGCAGATGAAAGCCGAGAACACCTGGTGGTATGTAACACCTTTTCCTTATGGGAATTGTTTAATTAAGATGATAAAGGTCATAAGGAGTTTAAAAGTGTCTGCTTGTTTTTCGGCTCACCTTGCGGAGTCGGAAACTTGCCAATGTTTCTATCGAAATTATTAATATTACTTGACGTTCATCTAGTGTTTTTCTTATACTTGAAAATTCGGTAAATGAGTTTAATGAAGGTTTAGAACTTAATCCACAATTTCAGATACAGCAGAATAACACCCGATACAAAATTTTTGTTTTCAATGTGTGCATCACCGAGTGCGAAATAAATTAACCGTGGGGGATAGTGTTTTATTTTAGTGGTCATATTTAACCACTTAATTGTTATTATAAAATACAGTTTCAATATGACTATTATATAAATAACCCATAACTTCAAACTAGATGTTTATTTGCTGACCACATATTGTTTTAAAATACATATATAATCGTGAGTATAATCGTATATAATAATGTCCGCATTATTGGCGACGTAAAGGTCACAAACACCCTCGAACCTTTGCAATTGCGTCGAGAGATAGCAGCGCTAAGTGCTTTCTATCGACTGTATCACGGCGAGTGCTCTGAGGAATTATTCTCTCTAATTCCTGCTTCCCCCTTCCTTCTTAAGTCCACGCGAGCTTGTTCTGTCACCGCCTAACTCTGACATAAATTCCATCGCGAACAAAGAAATTTGGCAACTCCTTTCTTTGTCGCACTTCCAAAAAATGGAACCACCAGCTCACGTGTTCCCCTCCTCTTACAACCCGGGTTCCTTCAAACGAGGCGTGAAAAGGCATCTTGCGGGCCGGCAAGGCGAAGGCGGCTAGTGCAGAACGTTTTTAGAAGAAGTCTGGACTGGGAGTTAGTATTAATATTTTGTATTAAATTTCAGATATTGTCGCATTGCATTAAACGAAATCAATCTTCGAAATTTTATTCCTACACAGTCATTTCATTGCAGCTTTAAAACATATTCAAGTTCTTTTATATTGAAACACTCCATTATATTTTGAAACAAGAGAAGCTGGTCGTGTTATTGTTTTACGATCTCTCAGTTGAAAATTTAATTTTATTCACGATTCAAGCGTTGCCGCGTCTTTTGTTTTATATTACGAATATTTCTTAAATAAACCGTGACAAATTTCAATCAGAAACGAAATATAATATTTTGGAATCTTACAAAAAATCTCCGCCTCTCGTCAAACTGAATCCATACAAATTTCAAAGTCATTTGTATATTTGTTAATGTTTTTATTTCGCGTTTGACCGATCACTAGGATAATTTAGCGATTGGCTTGGTGGTAGGGTATTGTGTAATGCCGTCTGGGTAGATACTACCCACGCATTAGATATTCTACAGCCAAACAGCAATACGTAGTATTGTTGTATTCCAATTTCAAGGCGAGTGAACCAGTGTACCTACGTGGCGCATTGGCGATGTAAAGATGGTTAATATGTCTCACATTTACATTGTCGATGTCTATGGGCGGTGGAGAATATTAACTACTTATATGGTGTTTGTTTAATGTTTGTTTATATACACAAGTATAATTATATATAATAAAAAGGTATTTATAACTTTGCGTATATAAAAGTAACATACTGATATATGGTCCAGAGGTCGTGCTTTCAAGTCCTGTGTTGGGCTAATAAAAGGTGATGGTTTTTCAAGAAGTTCTCAGATATTGACTTAGAACATAAATACCCTTTGATTGACTTCTTTTGCTCTGGTTCTGGTGATTTCAATTATAAGATTTTTTTTTGTAGTTGTAAAACATAATCACATTATACTAAAATTAACTTTTAAATATAAATAGTAATATAATTCAGTTATTTTTTTTTAATATGTAATAAGTAAGTCTATCTACACAAAAATAAGTATATATAAAGAACGTTTTCTTTATATATACTTATTATGTATATATAAAAAAACGTAAAAAAATATAAAGAAAACGAGTGTTCTTTTTTTAAATCTGTTAAAAAAAATCGTTTATATTATATGTACAAAATTTACCTCAACAATACTACTGTAATATCAAGATGTGGATGAAGAGGGCGCGTTAACCTAATAAACGTCGATTCAGTCCAAAGTTTATTCATGACAAACTAGATTGCATGTCTATCTGACGTCATATGATATCGAGGTCTGTACCTCCGATTGATGTGAGGACTTGCTTTTCACTGTTGATTTGGTCGAGTGGAATTCATTGTTTGTGTTCGTTGAATAAAGACTATATCTTTTTTATAGAATATGTAGGCGGACGAGCATATGGATCACTTGGTGGTAAGTGGCCCATAGATATTGGCATTGTAAGAAATGTTAACTATCGCTTACATCGCCAATGCACCACCAACCTTGGGAACTAAGATGTTATATCCCTTGTGCCTGTAATTACACTAGCTCACTCATCCTTCAAACCAGAACACAACAATACTAAGTACTGCTGTTTTGTGGTAGAACATCTGATGAGTGGGTGGTACCTACCCAGACGAGCTTCCACAAAGCCCTACCACCAGTATAGCTGTCGAATAATCCTTAAAACTTTCACGATATTCCATTAAGGTAAAAAAACTTATTATATTATATTAGGAGAGGAGCCCAGCAGTGGGACATTAACAGGCTGTTACTGTAATACAACAATTTAGTTTCAACAGACTACCTAAAATATCACATAATTATAGTCATTAAACTGTCATTAGGGAAATATATTGATGATGTTTATATATGTGGTCAATAAATATGAGCCGAGATGGTGCAATCGTTGGAACGCGTGAATCTTAACCGATCATTGCTGGTTCAAACCCATATGCAAAGAATAATGACTCACTTTAATCAATTGATTATTTTTTTTAAATATAATATAAAGTTAAAAATATATTTAAAACTAGGTGTTCCCTTTCGCGGAAAAACCAAAAATGGAAATTTTTTGCTTAAATTGCTTTTTATAAGAGGGATTTCTTACAAGTTACAGTTAAGTTCTAATTTTTTAATATTTATTCAGGAACGCTTAATAAAATATACAAAAACGCTCCATATATTTGTGGTATTCTTTTGGCTTATACAAAATATTAGTGCTTTTAATTTTAATGAAATTATTTTAATTTAATATTGTAAAATGACGATTCAAGACTTGCAAGCGCCTGCTTGATATTATTTGATATGATTAATAAAGTAACATAGACGTATTAACCGAGGAAATCGCAAATGAATTCTGAAAGTCGTTCCAGGCACATATCCTGCTTCCCTCTCAGTCACCGGGCTAACTTATCACGCTAAATAAATATAAACACGACTAACGAAGTGCCGAAGTAAAGTTAAAAGCGTATGTCGGAAAGGAGTTTCGGCTTCTACTAAGTAATTTTTTATCACTTTAAACTCGAAAATTGGATTTGTTTTGAAAAACGATGACAACTGTTGAAAATATGAGTTGTAATCTATGTATATATATATAAACAAATAAGTAAGCAATTGTGTGGTGAAATGCGTTTATTGTTTAAAAAGTTACTGATTTGCGGTTTCGAAATATTTTGACAGCATGTGATAGCATATATATGTCTCACTGCTGGACTAAGGCCTCCTCTACATTTGAAAAGCTTACACCACCTCTTCCGATGTGGTTTGGTTGACACATATGGTAGATTTCATCCAACACATGTAGGTTTTCTTCACTGAATACGAAATGAGATAAATACAAATTAAGCACTTAAACATTCAACGGTGCTTGCACTGCTTTGAACCCACAATCTTCGGTTAAGTTTAGGTGTTAATTACTGGACTATCTCAGCTCACTTAACACGTTTACTGATTATGTTATTGAACGTATTCAAACCATCAGCGAGAAAATATTTAACAAAAAAATAATAGTAATGTCAATGAATTTATTAATGTTAACGAACTTCTCGCTGTTCCATTAAATCATATCTGGCCGAGCGGCTAAAAATGTGTCCTGATACATTGAACGCGTATTTTTAGATTCGTTCCCTTTTTATTTTTTTACGTATAATTAATGGCCTACTCTCATTATTGACGTCTCTATCTCCTAAAATATTTGCCGTACAAATCGAAATAAAAGTTCAATGTAATTATATTAAATCTTTCATTTGAACTGTCACGTTTTCTAAAAATATTTTTAATGCGTCGTCACTTGTGCGTGTCATTCTTAATAATGACAATTGCTTAAAAAATAATAAAAAATATGTTCTCATTAAAATTCCTATGAAGTAATTGGTTGCTTGATGACAAATAAAGTAACAATTTTATTGAAAGTCTATTATTGTTTTTGTCTTTGCTTTTCTTATTGTCATTGTGTTAATAAGTAGCATATTTTAATGGTATGCTTAATGCAGCGTAGTTTTAAGTTTCGCTCATACCTAATATTCAATGAATTACCTAAGTGTCAATAGCGCGATGGATTACGAGCCGACTAACAATGCCAGACGTAGATTCAATCCTAACCATTTGTGCTATGATCGTCGCAACTCCTTACAAGAGCATCACACTTAATTGTAAATAAGAATATTACTTATTCCTAAAAAGATAATCAAGACTTATAAAAATCAAATAATTTAAACAAACTACGACAGTTAATTTGATAATACAATTGAACTAATAGTTAAAATATCACCTGTTGGCATGTGTAAAATTACACCTAGTTACATCAGTTAAGAGGAACTGACTTAAAATTCATTCAATTCATTTGCAAGATTTTACACACATACAAAAGTTACTTATTAAATAAATGATAGGTAGTTTTTTTATAGAATAGGAAGGCGGACGAGCATATAAGCCACCTGATGGGTAGTGGTCACCGACGCCCATAGACGAATTGGCATTGGCATTGTAAGAAATATTAACCATCACTTACATCACCAATGCGCCACTAACCTTGGGAACAAAGATGTTATGTCCCTTGTGCCTGTAATTATACTGGCTCACTCACCCTTCAAATCGGAACACAACAACATCAAATACTGCTGTTTTGTGGTAGAATATCTTATGTGGGTGGTACACAAAGCTCTGTCACCAGTATATAGTTTTTTATGTATAATTATAATAAGATAGAACATTAGATTCAATTTTTAATTCAGACATCTTTTGTCTGTTGCTTTAAATATAACTGTACAGATAATATTTATTAAGTACAAGTAAATTGCGTATATATGTTGTATTTAAATATACGTATTAACTGGAAATATGTACTTTATGGGGCAAACTTGTATACCATATAGAATGTTGGTGACGTCACAATAAAAATTGAATTGTGTTTGCTACTAGTTATAATTACGAAGAGATTTATAAGCCCCTCCAAGTTTACTGAACTTGTTATTCAAAGCGATGATGTAGTTCATTAATCGAACGCAGCTTGTATTTCATCTTAAATGAAACCCATATGACTTCGCACGCTGATTGTGGTTAGGAATCTCAGGTCAAATCAATTGACTTACGTTCTATCTCTTTTGTAATTTGAAAGTCAACAATCTGTCATTCTTAAATATGTCCGAGATTGCAGATTGAATTTTATGTATGTTTTATCAAAACAATCCTGTTCTATTTCGCATGAATGATTGGAACAAATTAAGAAAGTGGAATTATAAAGATTTCAACTTCTCTTGTTTGAAAAGTAATGACGGATTTAACAACATTGTCAAATAGAATGTGATACACCTGTAATTTCAGGTGACATTTCCTTTTAAGAACAAAATAAGCCTTGGTTTGATATTGTGTGCATCTTATTTCTTTGATAGTAAAGTATATATCAGCTTGTCGTACAGATTATTTTATACAATAGAATTTGTAATAATATCTTAAAAGAATAATATTAAAAAATAAATGAATAATATAACACAAATGCACATCAAAATATAGGATTCATTATATCTATAATAAATTGAATGAACATAAACTGTGAGATTATAGATTATTGAATCTTGAAATAATAGTTGGCGGCGCTTAGTAAACAAATTGTTTTCAGATCATATGTTACAAGGTTAAAAATACAATAATTCTTATTCTTGAGTTTGTTATGAATAAGCAAAATCCTATACGTCTTGTCCATCATATTTAGATGTTTCAAAAGCTGTCTTAACAATATCTTTTGTTCATCCTTGGCCCGTTTCATAACATGTTTTCACAATTCTATTTATTTATATTGGAATTAGGTGATGATGAAAACATATCTTACGTTCGTTCTATCTCGTGGCGTTCTTTAAAAGCGCGCTTCATAGTTGTCACGATTTCTTTGATGGTTTGAATTATTTCACAACAAAGTAATATATCTTGAATGTACGTATTTCGACTACTGTGAGTTATGATTTCGCCTTGGCATGATTTGAAAATATGATTCTATGAGGCCGATAAATAAATGCGTCGTTACTGACTAAAATAAAGCATTGTAACAATTTAAGGTTGTTTTAATTTAGCTCAAGAGAACAATAATCACATACCAGTTTAATACTTCTTGTAATTGTTTAATAATAGTAACAGTAACAGCTTGTTAATGTCCCACTGCTGGGCTAAGGCCTCCTCTCCTTTTGAAGAGGAGGTTTGGAGCTTTTTCCACCACGCTGCTCCAATGCGGGGCACACATACAGGTATCCTCACGATGTTTTCCGTCACCGTCAAGCACGATATGAATTATAAACACAAATTAAGCTCATGAAAATTCAGTGGTGCTTGTCCGGGTTTGACCTCACGATCATCGTTTAAGATTCACGCGTTCTAACCATTAGGCTATCTCGGCATTGTTTAATAGATTTTTTAAAATCTTAATTAAAACTATAATCGAGTGATATTTCATAGCGTTATTGGAATTTTAAAACAATATATAAAAACACTGTTACTAACAACGTTAATAAGAACCGACGAATCATAAAATTTATCATGTAATAAAGTCAGGAACTATAAACTTAATAGATTCATTTAAATGTAATAAAATCAACTATAAAATCAGTATGTAGTCTCACGCACGGTTTTTTGAATCAATAGAAACTAAATCGGATGCAATTGAGCTCATGATTCCGACTGGACCATGGAGAATCGGTCAAAATGATGTAACAAAGAACTGCTTAAAATGCCAAGCCGTCTGTTCTTTTGAAAAGGTTTAAAATATATATTGATCACATAGCTATATAATACGTTTGTTTTTTTTTATAAATGGAATAGAAAACGGGTTGTTTAAGTAAATAATAAATATGTTTTTAAGGAAACCGCGATCATCACTCTTTAAACACGAGAGTAAGGGTAAGTTTATTAAATATATTTTCCGACTGTAGGCTTTTTCATTTCTATAATAAGAATCCACAGTTGTTTTTAACTTTGCATATTAATACATTTTAATCTTATGTCAAAAAACATAAGGTTTATTACTCACTTAAAGACTATAATAATTTATTAGATGATAAATAATCTTATGAGTTAAGTATTTGTTTATTTTCATGCAGGATAAATCAATATATTTAATTGTATATAATTAACATACCTATGTAAATTAGTAGAAAAGAGTAAATACTAAATTTATTGCCGGTACTTCTTTGGTATTTAACAGAAGAATATAAGGTTAAGATATATTATGTACCAGTATGTAACCCACAACAACTCAATAAATAGTAGTATGGCTGAATTTTTATGTGCTTAAATTGTGATTATAATTCATCTCGTGCTTGACGGTGAAGGAAAACATCGCGATGTAACCTACATGTGTCTAATTTCACTGAAACTCTGCCACATGTGTATTCCACCAATCCGCATTAGAGCAGCGTGGTGGAATAAGCTCAAAAAGGGAGAGGAAGCCTTGGTCCAGCAGTGTGACATTCACAGACTGTTACAATAGTGTATATATATGTGTGTTTATTTCTACATTACTAGTTTTTTGGAACTGACATTAAGTATTTAAAAAAATATTCTGCAAACTATAGTATAAACATTATACTGCACTGAAAATATAACTTTTGTGTTATTATAACATAGATCAATCACCCATTCAACATGATAACACAACTATTGGACCCACATTAATACCTAACCATTGATTAAAATAAATTAAGGATACTTTGCAAGATTTTTGTAATTATTTGATATGATAAATAAAACTTTATATTATGTCGATATAATATTGATTAGAACACGTTTAAGTTCATTTAAGCTCGTTCAAACTCGTCAAAGGCAGCGCGTGGTCTAACCGCGGCCTCTTGTTGTAGTAACCGCAGAATTACACGCTCGAGCGCCTTGAGATGAAGCTTACAATGAACAGAGACTGTTATGGACAGTCCTGTTTATTGTAATGAAAACAATTCTATATTTTTTGGAGTTTTTGTTAAAAATAAGATTTTTTTCTATCAATTACTTACTTCGTTCAGCACAGTACAGTAACAGCCTGTCAATGTCCCACTGCTGGGCTAAGGCCTCGTCTCCCTTTTTTAGGTGAAGGTTTAGAGCTTATTCCACCATGCTGCTCCAGTGCGGGTTGGTAGAACACACATGTGACATAATTTCAATGAAATTAGACACATGCAGGTTTTTTCACGATGTTTTCCTTCACCGTCAAGTACGAGATTAATCATAATCACAAATTATAATTACTTACTTCGTACTTCGTCGTAAGTATAAATACGACAATATGAACAGTATGAGATACAAATAATCTTGTACACAATTTTGTAAGCTTAATTGATTTAGTTACGACTTAAAGATTTTTTCCTGCAAAGCTATTGTATGCGAACTCACTTTGTATATTACTCGTGCATTGAAACCGACTTTCAAAGAGACACGATTTAAATGCTATAATTATAAAAGTCAATGTCACATATGACTTTTTGATTGATTTTTCACGATTTTGTGCTGAGTTCCGATTTAGTTCTTACAGAATGGCCTACTGTCTATTCCACTTATGAAACATATATGTAAATGCTAATTTAGATACTGTTGTGCCCGTATTCGCGAATGGATACCTTAGGTAAGCGAAGAGCCAGCGTCACAGCTTAGCAACATTTTACTAACTTATTTATTTGTTAACCTATAATTGATACTCTTTATTATATAGGAAGCCAATATACGGTTATAATTATTACCAAGATTATATACGAATCTTATATAAATATTTCTTACATAAGATTTAATAAAAAGCCCTTCTGAATGTATTTTTGTTATATCGATAGTAATATTCATAACGATTATTTAGGAATATATAACCTGTATTTCTTTGTCGCTTTATCTATAATTGTTCATGTTTTGTTATCCTACTTCTGTATTTACACATTATCGATGTTACATGAAATTAAAATAAAGTAGTCCAAAGTACACTATCATCTTGGTCACATTATTCGGAAGGTGTAATTTAGCTAAACGGTTAAGATCAAAACGGACTACAAATGAGGTTTCGAATCGACTCGCAAGAATAGTAAATGTTTCTTTGTAAATGACTTGTAAATTGTAGATAACGGTTTACCGACAGGTAGTTTTTGCTAAATACGATGTAAATTACTTATTACTATCATCGATCCAAATACAGAAATTTTATGGTTGCGAATTCAAACTCATGAAAAACACCATTTACAGGCAGACGTATAACTACTATAAGTAACATCCTGTGAATGTCCCACTGCTGGGCCTCCTCTCCTTTTTTGAGGAGAAAGTTTGGAGCTTATTCCACCACGCTGCTTCAATGCGGGTTGGTGGCATCAACTGCAATACACATATAAAATTTAACGATACCCAATCAAGAAAATGTTGTTTTTTTTCACAAATCATTAGACAATGTAAAAGATAAAACAACAATTAATAGTTCAATTTAATTATGTCACACGCTCAGGCTGACTAATTCGAATTATGTTCACTATATCGAATATGAAACCCGATAATGGTTCAGATGTTCCTTATGGGAGCTGACGGCGTAAACAGTAGCCACTGAGATCGGGTGACAGTGGCGCCCCCCGTCGAGATTCACGCGAGAGTCATGCTATGCTATCAAAATTACATGTTTCTAAGAAGATGTTTGAGATGTATCTGGAAGTGTGAAATGTTTGACGCCTGATTGATTCTTAAAATGAGTTATATCAATTTTGATACGAAATTTGACATGTGAAGTTTTCGGTATTAAGATTTTAACGCTAAGTGTGAGCGATGGACTGGAAAATTGTTTTTTTTTTGCATAGAGATTGATAACGGCATATATTCTTGCTTTGTATGATGTATAAAATCATTTTACTTTGCTTCATTATGTATCTTTATTATTATTATTATTATTATGTAGGCATAAATTGTCAAACGGACCATCTAATTGTAAGTGGTCTCAACCTCATAGACATTGGTACTGTAAGAAATATTAACCAACCCTTACATAACCTACCCTTACCCTGACGCGCCTACGTTGGAAACACAACAATACTATACCCTATTCCAATCGAATTAGGAATAAGGATAAACAAACCGTATATTTACAAATCGCATGCGATTTTCCAATTATTCTGCTGTATTACGCACTATAAACAGTTCTTGATTAATTTACCTTCATTTATAACACGACACTATTCCCTTAACTAGTTATAACCACATTAAATTAACTTTCAAAGTTCCGATTACAACTTCGCGGACATTGAAAACGCCATTTTTTCGCGAATACATAGTGCATATCATGGATTATTCAAGATATCGCGTCCATTGATATCAGTATGAAAAAGTTGTTTATTTGGGTTTAATCATCTTGTGGTTGGAATAGACTATAAGAATTGCTGTTTAGCTGTATATCTAATGAGTAGGTTAGTTAACTCAAAATACGATTAATATTTAGCAAATTTAGTGAATTCAGTATCATATTAAGTCCTCACGATAAAAATAACAACTTCGTATAATACATTAACGAACGTAATACCATTAAAAACGTAATAAAAAAGTTGTTCAGTTTATTTAAAGAATCACGAGAGAGAACAACTTTACTCTAAATATATTTCTTAAAACAGAATCAAATACAAAATTCCCGTAATCCAGATATCATGTTTCGAATGGATTTACTAAAATAAGGATCGCGGTGAAATTGGAGGGATGTTTGTACTGATGTGGGTGTTAAGCACAGTGTTATGTTACTCATCCCACGTCGCTTTAAATCTCTGCTGGAGACCACAGTGATGGTACAAGAACTTAAAAGGCAAAATACAACCTCTCTTAGATCACCGGACCACCTTTTATTGGGGCTTAATAATATTTAACAACATAAACACGTTCTTTTCTTTATAATGTATGACGTGCAGAATGTTGCATCCAATTTAAATCTGAAATGAAATTCAAAGGCACTTCTACATACTTGGCTAATTAAAGGAATAAATATTTAAATTTTGTTTGTGTCTTTAACATATTTATCATATATGTACCTATATACGCTTTAATAAATAATAAAAAATAATATAATCTCTTGTTTGGCAATGAATTTAAGTATGATTAATATGTTTTCAACTTACTCAAAGGCAAATGTAAGCAATTTTTGACGCTGACGTTTGTGTCAATTTCCTATGAGCCGAAAGCAAACTATAAAGGAATTGCTTTTCAATAATAAATATAATACAAATATATTTTAAAAACGTGTAGTGGTGAGTGTAATAGTCTATAATAATTAAACAGCGCACATTATATTTTAGTGACACATTGTTGTGTACCATTACATGTTTGTACATGAATATGTTATGCTATTAATATTTTTCACCTTATGTCATATATCATCATTAATAGGAAAAAGAAGCAATAATAAATGAGTGAAAGTAAAGTATTTCTTAACTTATAATCTTAAATGAGCAATTCTTATATTGTATATCTCAGAAGCTTCTTCAATGTTTTGGCTGAAAATTTGTATTTAGGAAGTTTCTCACTATATTTTATGTTAACTTTCGTAAAAAAATAATATAACTAGTTAAGTAATTATTAGAGTCGAGCAAAGCTTAATTGGCCAGGTACTACAGTTAGACATAAAGTCTAGTATGTAATAAAATAAAATAAAATTGTTGATCATTAATATCTGTTCGAAAAAAAGGATATATATATATATACATATATTTATTTGCTTTATTTTGATTAAAATATTTTTTCCAATTCTATTTTAAGTTCAAGTATTGAGTGTTTTATCTCAAATTTAAATTGTATTTTGTTATAGGCTTAAAAATAATGTTACTTCGTTACTTATCACAGTATCGTACGTATTTATTCCATTGCCTCAAGCATCGTATCGTAGTCTAGTACTTATCAACGCTAACAACAGTTTATAATAGAGGACGACCGCAGGCTTTAGCGGCGGTTTCCTCGAGATAATGACGTCATAAAAAATAAAAACCACCGTTTAGATCTCTAGTCAGACAGAAAAACTGGGGGTTTTTTTTCAAACGAGGGGCAGTGAGGCGAAAAATTACAAGCGTCCTCCCCACATTTCAGACGTTGAACCAGGACGTGCAAATGGACTAAAATAGATTAATTTTTCTAACGTAAATGATACAAATAATATAATTTTGATTGCAATAAAACATTATACTAAAAATCATCCAAAGATTCCGTTACAAAAGTAAATTCAAAACAATCTGATTTTTAATCAAGTAAATATCTATTGCTTAACATAAATAATTCTTTTCTTTCATATTTTTACATAAGTACAAAATCTTTATGTATTGATATTCAATGAAACCCAGAAATTAAAAGAATTTTCACGAATACTCCAAGAGACATTAACCAAAATTTATAGGATATCGAACGAATAAGAAGACACAGAAAACGATTTTTTGAGGCTTACCGAAGAATATTATCCGCTATATATTAAAATAAAATGGGTCTAATACGATTTTTATGGTCGTGGCGTTTTGAGAAAAGTGAATTAGATTCTTATAAGCCTATATTACATCATATGTTGACCGGCAACAGTGTTATTAATGAATAAATTTGACACAAATATATAAACAAAAATAAACCTTTATGCGTGTGATACGGTTAGTCTATGTTAGGACTCACCGTCAGTGTATAATAAACATAGCCATAAAACAACATAAAGATGAGGTACTGGCAGTCTTATGATAATAATGAGTCCTGAGTAGGAATAATAGAAATACACCAAATATATTGTCTAGGTAAATAACTAATATTATATAAGAAATTCACTCAAAGTAAATAGTTATTAAGTTTTTATCTTGCAACTTAAACAGCGACTCACATTTTATAGACATGGCTATATATTATTGGTATTCATTTAACGATTTCTTATTGCCAGTGACATATGACAACGTTCTCTTAATAGGACTGATATTTGGGCTCCTATGTTAAAGGGGTCTTTGATATTCCATTCCGGATGTTGCATTTGTCATAATTCTAGAGTGGATGTGCGTTTCGACGGCTCGTTATTATACACTGGCCGCCAAAAAAATCGACCCACCCGTATTTTTTTACTTACAAAGTTGTTATCTTAACTATGCGACGACCTAGGTGGATTGTTTTACTTATGGGACATACATTTAACATTTTATTACCCACTTGATATTGATTTGGAGGAGTTGTAAGTGTTATTGAGGATATTTGGAATATTTTTAAAGTATTGATAAGAAAACGTTACTTTGTGCACAAAGTGCATGGTTAGTTTATTTCCAGTTCTTAACGCGGAGTCATCTCGGTTCGATGTTTATTATTGATTAAGTGTATGAAACTTTGTTGAAACAATAATTTTAATAAGTTTAAACATAAAAAATGGATACTACTGAAGCAGCAGCTGCTCAAGTCATAGCTCTTATTCATGAGGGGTTAAGTCAGCGAAATGTGGCTAGAACACTAAAATTAAGTCGTTCAGGGGTGCGAAGAGTGTACAAACGCTACTTGGAGACTGGGGAGTATCGCCGGAGACCAGGATTTGGCAGGGGGCGTGTCACGAACCCGACCGATGACCGTTTTATTGGTTTGACGTCTTTAAGAAACCGACATCTTTCGGCTGTTGACGTTCAAGGTAGACTCCGAGAAAGTCGTGGAGTGTCTGTGAGTGAAAATACTGTAAGAAGAAGACTTCGAGAGCAAAACTTAACCCCTCACAAGCCAGCAACAGGACCAAAACTCACAGCATCCCATCGACAAGCAAGACTACAATTTGCTAGGTAGCACATCGATTGGACACTGGACCAATGGGAGACAGTATTGTTCAGTGATGAAAGCCGAATGTCTCTAGTAGGCTCTGATGGACGACGTAACGTCATGCGAAGGCCAGGAGAACGCTTCTCTCAGTGTTGCATTCGAGAAACAGTCCGATTTGGTGGAGGCTCTACAATGTTTTGGGGAGGTATTTCTTTGACGGGACGCACAGAGCTGGTTTTTTCCGTAATCGTGCTGTTAATGCTGAAACTTACATAACGGACATTCTGGAGCCTCATGTGATGCCTTACGCTGGATATATTGGGGATAATTTCCAACTTATGCACGACAACGCACGACCTCACGTCGCTAGAATTGTTAAAGACTATCTCAGGGAAGTCGAAATTCCAGTTATGCAGTGGCCAGCCAATAGTCCGGACTTAAACCCGATAGAGCACCTCTGGGACCAGCTAAAACGTACGGTTCGAGCACGAAATCCAATTCCAGAAACCCTGAATCAACTGGAAGCTGCCCTAACTGAAGAATGGCAACGGACCCCACAGGAAGACATTAAAAAGCTAATCAGGTCACTTAATAGGCGTATGCAGGCAGTGATTAGGTCAAGAGGAGGAAACACTCCCTATTAAAGTAAGATTTAGGCACCCAAATTTAAAAACAAACGGCATAATCGTTTTGTACACAAAAAAATAAAATTGCGTAAAATTTTGTGTTTTCGTGTTTTGACACATATTTACCTAAAAACCTATTTTTTGCGCACTATTTCTGTTTTTGTACAATCCTACAATTGCATTTTTACATTATCAATCTTAAAAATATAAATATGTGGTAGTTTAAAACCATACGATAGCTTTTTTACAAAAAATGTAGGTGGGTCGATTTTTTTGGAGGCCAGTGTATTTATATTTTTATCAGTTTTATGTTACTTTAACAAAAATCTTAACTTTAATAATTGACTACTGGAAGAATGGTTTTGCTTTTTATTTTTATTGTTGGAATATGTTTTATTTTAGAATTATTTTATTTTACATGAGATACGTATTACTTTTTATAATTAGACTTTCATTGCTGTTTATAAACGTAGGTTTTCTCTATCGATAAATTAAAAAAAAAATGTTAGTTTCGAATTGGTTGTCTTGCCTGAATAACGCACACATGCTCCCCTACATCTAGACAATTTGTTCCAGCTAAGCATGACGAAAGAACGTACGATGTCAAGTCCGAGCCACGCGTATGCCTTGTCTCTTGATTATATTAACAAAATTAATATAAACTCTTAATTTGTAAAATTGTGCCTTAGTGTGCTAGTAATAGAGTTCATTTTAACCGAAAATATATCTGTATTTGCTATGGAATAAGAACTACCTAACTAAATAGTACGAAATATGATATAGACACTGATTTATAATACTGTAATGATTTGGTATCATGAGAGATCTTTGAAGAAGGTTTATTTGTTTATTAGTAAATAAGTATAAATAATACATTAGCTATTCATCTAAATAACATTATTAAATCAAGAAAGATTTTTCTGCTTTCTTAAACAATATTATCGAATTGTAATTTGAATAAAAAAAGCAGAGATGGCCCTGTGGTAAGAGCGCGTGAATCTTAACCGATGATCGATGTGTTTATAATTCATCCCGTGCTTGCCGGTGAGAGAAAACATCGTGAGGAAACCTGCATGTGTCTAATTTCATTGAAATTCTGCCAAATGTGTATTCCACCAACACGCATTGGAGCAGCGTGGTGGAATAAACTCCAAAAAAACCTTCTCCTCAAAAAGGGAGAGGAGGCCTTAGCCCAGCAGTGGGGCATTCACGGGCTGTTACTTTAATTTTTATAAAAACCTATAAAATGATTATGATATATGATTACTTAGTGAACATCTATATTAAATACTATTCATTATTTTTATTCTTAGTTAATGTTACTCTTTGTAATGTATTTATTTATTTATTAAATAAAAATTCGATTGTGATGCTGATTGGAAATTACATTACTCAGTAAAAATAATAAAAAGAGACAACAAAATCGCGATAAACATCTCTTTGAAAACCTGTTTTTTTAAAGAATACATTTTTATATAAATATATATATTTAAATTCAAATACGTATTCATTCGAATTTGTTTTGTTTCTAATAAGATACATAGTTAAAAATACTAACAATACCCAATTAACTAATCCTCAAAGAGAATTCAAAATGGGGACCAATTAAACGGAGGCCGTTTGATTTCTTCGCTTATTTATTTTCAGCATTGCGACCTCTGATGTCCGGAACAGGGGTCGGACCCACAAGACGGGAGACACCATGCGTGGAACAATTCGATTAGGGTGCAACAAGGGAGCCGCTGACGGTGCAACTACGCTCACACAAGCAATATAAACACTTCAAAAACATCAGAACGACTGTTATATATACATGTCTTACGGTTCAAAATCACACTGCAAATATATTACGAATGGTTCAAATGGAGTTCATTCAGTGTGTCATTCCATTTCATACACAACACTCGCAAATAGATCGGTGACGAGTTTTTCGGAGCGTGGGTGCGTGTGCCATTTCACAAAATATGAAATTGCTATATATTAGGGTGTTGTAAGGGCTTTTTGCTTTATGAGATTTTTTTTTGTTTTATTATTATTGAAGGCAACAAGTGCAATACTGAGTAATAAGAATGTTTTATGACATTTTTCTTGTATGAAATACTGAGAAGTATTTTCTTGTAAGTAAAGAACTGTAGCTGAGATGGTCCAGTGGTCAGAACGCGTGAATCTTAACCGATGGTCGTGGGTTCAAACCCGGGCAAGCACCACTGAATTTTCATTTGCTTAATTTGTGTTTATAATTCATCTCGTGCTTGACGGTGAAGGAAAACATCGTGAGGAAACCTGCATGTGTGTAATTTCATCGAAATTATGGGACATGTATATTTTACCAATCCGCATTGGTGCAGCGTGGTGGAATAAGCTTCAAACCTTCTCCTCAAAAGGAGTTATTAAATAAATATAAAAGTATTTAAAAGATTTGACAGTATAGAATACCAGGTCCCAGGTTTAAAAATAATTGGTTTTGTAAACTATTCATATTATATTTTATTAAAAGCTTAGTAGAAAAAAAAAAACTAATAGTGTGAATTGATGCTGTCTTGTTAGACGTAAATTAGAACATAATACGTTCTCGATTTTGACAGCGAACGTCGTGAGATAGCGCTAAAGATTGTTTGTTTTCGTCATGATGAGAATAAGTGAATAAAGTTGTTTCACATTGCTTAGATATTTTAATGGTGGTAGAGCTTTGAGCAAGCTCGTCTGGGTAGGTACCACCCCCTCATCAGATATACTACCGCAAAACAGCAGTACTTTGTATTGTTGTGTTCCGGTTTGAAAGGTTAATGAGCCAGTGTAATTACAGGCACAAGGGACATAGCATCTTTGTTCCCAAGGTTGGTGGCGCATTGGTGATGTAAGCGATGGTTAACATTTCTTACAATGCCAATGTCTATGGGCGTTGGTGACCACTTACCATCAGGTGGCCCATATGCTCGTCCGCCTTCCTATTCTATAAAAAAGCAAGCATCACCGAATTTTCAGTAGCCTAATTTTTGTTTATAATTCATTTCATCCTCAGTGAAGGAAAACATTCTGTGCCGGATGAAAATCTTCTACATGTGTATCCACCACATAAACATATTTAAGTCCAACCATTACACGAGTTACTTAATGTTTTTGAAATAATATCACTGTTTTGAACATATTAAGTATATATATAAAACATAATAATAATTTAAGTAAAAATTTATTCCATTTTAATGTATAAAAAAATCTTGTGAATTTTAAAAATAAGAATATATTGTTAAAAAATACGTGTTATCACAATAGTAAATCAAAATACGTAACCTATAGTTACGAATGCTAGATAAGTCATTTATCTGCGTAATACATCAGTAGTTTCCTGCGTTGAATACGAAAAGTGAATTCATTTGCTTCGAATAGAATTGAAATGAAATGAGCGGGCCCCTAAAAAGCAAAACACAGTAGGGAGAGCGGCAGAAAAATAAAGATGGGTGGTCTTATCTTGATGTTGAAACGAAGGATTGTGGATTGTAATGAGGGGAAGGGTGAACCTGAAAAGGATACCGTACGACCCGGCTCACTTCAAAATAATTGAAGTTAAATTTGTTCATTTAAATTGAGTAAGGCCCGTCTATTGATTTTTAATGAATAAAATGTAACCCCATGTGTTAAATTAAACTTTGTAGTAGTAAATAATGACTATACATCGCTATCGATGCTATTGAATTTAACGGAACACATTCTGCGGAAGCGAAACAATTGCGTGAACGGCTCTGAAAATTGAATAGTGCATTTAAAATTCAGAGGTTCACATTTAGGATATTCGCATATGGAGACAATTGAAATTATATTGCAAAGCATGTTCATACAATTGAACCGCTGTAATTACCCACAAAACGTGTTAAATTGTACTTCGTCCATTACGAACTGTTTCAATTGTCCAGCGCATGTTCAATTACGAAATAATGGGACCAAACGATGATTAGGGATCGAGGATGAGGACTTTACTAATCGCCACTTGACGCACGTTTGACCACTTAAATTTTGCATAGAAATATTGTCCCATCTGTATCTGATTACATTTGGTTTAGACAATACATAAAACTTTCCTATTACGCTGCAAGAGAAAAGACTTCTTATTTATTTTCCCACGAATGACAGGTTAAATGCAGCTCAAAGCGTTGTTATAGTAGAAAGTCAGACAAAGTCACGTCTGGCTTAGTTTGCATCTCGAGATCCCAGAACCAGGCTTCGGAGCATCTGTCGCGTTACCTGATACGGGACAGCAAAACAAGGTCATTAACAGCTCTGGAATTTTGTTCAAAATAACATATCACAAAAGTAGATCATGAATAGAATGGCTTAAATTTTGTCAATGTCGAGATTTTTCACACGTGCGGGCGTGGGAATGAAATTGCAAGTGTGCCAAAAGTGGAATTGCTCCAGTTGCGTAACCACATATAAAAGGTCGCATCAGGTAAAAGTTTTATAAAATATAAAACCTTCGGTGAAAGTAACTTTTTCAACATAGCAAATATTATTTAAATACAATATTATAAACACGTGTGTTATAACAATGATTATTTTAAACGAAATAGTTCTCACGTCTGTTATTCTGTGGGAAACTTTCGAAAATAGATGCAATTCAATTTAGTGTTGGTTATCAGCGTTAAAATTAGCAACTACAAAGAATCTTGCAGTTCTTACAATTACGTAATAATGTTTTTGGGAAACAAATTTAACTCAATTATATTTTATATATAATGATTTAATAACTCTTATTTATGTGTTTACTGAAAACTCCTAATCTGAGTGTAAGGAACTTTTTTATTATAATAGTAATAATAATGCTTATAGTTTAAGACAGATATTGAGTTCGTTAATGTGATATGAGACAAGAAAACTATAAAAGATTTATAAGTATCAATAACGTCTCACCTAAATCTTCACGAGTACAAGATGTGAAAAGTGTTTTTTCCTATTTTATCTTATATAATATGTTTTCGTTATTATATGTATCGTTTTATATGTATTGAAAAGCCTCGGCCAATATTTTCATCTCATTAATTCAACTTTATTAGATTATGTGTTATAAGTTATGCGAATAGTCTTTTAACAGAACAATATAGAATGGTATTACCTCAAAGTAGAAGGCCGACGATACTATTATAAAAAATAGTACTATTAAAGGACTTGATAAAGACTAGGATAGGTATATCCATAACTGATTATTTGATCGCAAATAATATCTTAGTATCTATTTGTATATTTGTTACTTTTTATATGGACAACGATAAACTTGAAGAAGAATTTAAGAGTGTAAAGAAAATAAACATCGTTTTTGTTAAAAAGTTTTAAATTACGAACACATAACTGTGATTTGTCTGTTAATGTATTCGATACATTATAATATGAGATTAAGGCATTCCATATTAGCTGATAACATACCCGTAGTTAGATGAGTTCTTTAATAACTAAATAGTTAACTGGTATCTCGTTTCGTCAACATTCACACCTTGTCTTTTTGAATGAATTTGATCTAATTTTACAAGCTTTTATTTAATTCATTTAGTGTGTGTGCTATTTGAAACGAAATCACGAGCTGGTCAATCGATTAAGTTGAAATTTTGTAGAATAATCTAGGCTATTGCTTCTATTGATTAAATCAATTTGTTTTCATTTTTTTTTCTTTCATCTAGATAATTCTGTGTGCACGTTTAAGGTATCTTACAAATGATTAAAAAGAATTGAATATATCTTTTATAATATTTTGTACCGTTTGAAGTTTGAAAATTACTTGCAAGAATTTATTTTAATATAAATGTTCTGAATTAATTCAAACGCTAAAAGACGTATACAATTTTTTACTTTTTTATGTTGTTAATATATTTTTATATATATGTGATACTTTAAACTACTTTTTACAATTATAATCTTATTTAACTAAGAGCAGTCAGCAGGTGAGATTCCCGTTGACCAGATGATGTACAAGAGACAAAAACTAACAACATCTGCGTTTAAATCTGACATTTGATATCATTATCGTATGTTCAATACACGAACAGGTTGATTGCAAGCCTCAAATTCTCTTTTTTGTGTTTTGTTTATATGCTTAAAAAATATAACGTTAGTTTTAGATGATATGTTCTCGGTGGGTAGGGCTCTGTGCAAGCTCTGTGCCAAACTGCAATATTTTTTATTGTGGTGTTCCATAGTAAGCCAGTAGCGCAAGAGACATAGTTTATATTAGATACCATGGTTGGCGTCACAATTCTTGTGGATAGTGAGTACTTACTATCGGATGATGATAACAACCGTAATGAACATGCTTAAATTATTATTATTCCTATCGTTCTGTAAATAATTGACTTAAATCAGCATTTAATATTACGTTAGAGTTAATTTAGACGTGTCAAAATATATTTTTTAATATTTTTTCAGGAATGTTGCTCTACATGATTTTATATGAAAAAAAAAACATTGATTTATAAAAACAATCACTTTAAGTGATTTAAAATATAATGTATGATGTTAATGTATACGCAATATGATAATCGTTCGCTCGGAGCGACAATCGCTTAATGGTTTTGTTCATACATAAATTTCGTAGGCCGTGACCAAGCCAAAACAAACTGCTCCCGTGATAATTAATGATCATCTTCATCAATTTTACGGTCGTTTTAAAAATAAAATATTTTAAATATCGAACGAATTTTACGTTCTTTAACGCACCTGCTTACCCGATTTTTTGTCGCTTTTGAATACTAATTAAAGTCTTTCCCTTATTGATGAATCTTGTCACTATATGACGGAGAAAAATTAAAATTTAGGTGTTGTTCTAAATTAAAAATCATTCACTTCTGTCTTATTTCAAATGAAATTGGTAATTATTTCTGAACTTATACGTAAGTAAAAAGCATATGTGTGTCATCACTACGAGCATGGTGTGTGTGGTGTGTGTTCATTTTTTGTTCCTCTACTGGGATAATGCCTCTCCTCTTAAGGTGGAGCTTTTGGAGCTTATTCCATCACAGCTCAAAAACGGGTTGGTGATTTAGCAGAATTTCTACCGACACAGTCATGCAAATTTACTTACGATGTTTATGAGAAAACTCATACATTACCTAAGCCGATCTAAGTTAAAATAAAATTTTACTATAAAAGCTATAAAGAACAATGTTTAAAAAAACGAGTAATAAATCCTTCGGAAACCTCTTGCCATATTATTAAAAGTCATATTTGTAGTAAAGCGCGAAACAATAGTCAATATCTCATACTTTCAACGCAGCTCCAATGGAGGCTTTTTTTAAATCGTGTGTAGAGGCGTGGCCGAATCAATAATTTAAACAAAGCTTTTAGTTACGATGACAAGGCGTTAATATTAATCGATTTACCGTTCAGGATACATTAAGATGATCGTTATTGTTTTTGTTAACTATTTAATTAAATACACCGAAGTTTTTAAATTTATTGACTTCTCATTTATAAGTTATTGTTACGTGTATAAGTTTTGGAGATCCAGTATAAAAAAGATAGCAAGTTAATATATGTTTATCTTATTTATGAAAATGTAAGCAATTTAGCTTATTACTGAGATATATTTGAAGCATTACATACAGTAACGTTGCACTCAAAGTCAACCTTGACAAAGTAACTCAAATAGTGCCTATAACAGTTTCATTCAAAGAAATATTTCTTACTCCCCTGCTGCTTAATTCTGGTCTTTTCAACCAGATCTCTATATATAATTATGCATGTATTTATTTAAATAGCGCGGTTCTAAAAACACGTTGACGTTATAAAAACACGTGAACGATCACTGGCTGGAATCCGGTAAATTTTTTGTTCGATTAATTTTCTAAAGTATTTTCTTTTCCGAACCGATGTTAATTTTACTTTGACCAACGATAAGTATATGCTTTTATGTTTATAATAGTAATTTGAATATTACCTGTATATTTTACATAAAAAATTTAAAAGATTAGCTTTGATGAATATCTTAGCCCAAAATACTCTAGGGTATCAACCTAGCAGTTCCTCGTATTATTCCAAGATATCCAATTAAAAAAGCCTTTTGCAGTCCAACTTCAAGAAAAAAATTAATAAATACCGACATATTAATTGTTATCGACATATTTTCTCTAAACAATTTCTGTTAAACATTCTACAGATCTCATAGCATCGATCAATCGATCTCGTAGCATTACAATATTTAATTTGATTTTATAATTATTTAATAAAATTATTATGAAGTTGTAATTTTTTTTGGTTACAAATCGCTTTGTTGTATAATTAGTAGTTCAGATTCAGTTATCAGTTATCAGTAACACTGTAAATGTCCCACTGCTGGGCTAAGGCCTCCTCTCCCTTTTTTGAGGAGAAGGTTTTGGAGCTTATTCCACCACGCTGCTCCAGTGCGGGTTGGTAGAATACACATGTGGCAGAATTTCGATGAAATTAGACACATGCAGGTTTCCTCACGATGTTTTCCTTCACCGAAAAGCACGAGATGAATTATAAACAGAAATTAAGCACATGTAAATTCAGAGGTGCTTGCCCGGGTTTGAACCCACGTTCATCGGTTAAGATTCACGCGTTCTTACCACTGGGCCATCTCGACTTCAGATTTGATTTTTAATTTTTATATAAGTTAGTGTGGTTTATATTTGTTGTAAATGTTGTTTATATACCTTAACCAGGTGGTAGGGATTTGTGCAAGCCAGTCTGATTTGGTACCAACCCACTAATCACATATTCTCCTGCAAAACAGCATTACTTAGTATTGCTTTGTTCCTGTTTGAACGGTAAATGAGCCAGTATATCTAGAGGCATAAGTACACTTAGTTTCCAAGGTTGTTAGCGCATTGACGATGTATGTAATGGTAATATTTCCAGCGCCGGTGACCATTTACCATCAGGTGGCCCATTTGCCAGTATTATCTAACAATCATCGTAATATTGTCTGTTTTAGTTGTCAAATTGTGTAGTGATAAGTTGATGTGTAGCGTAACTATTTCAATAAATAAATATTATCTATTTAAGAAGTAATGTTGCTTACATTATGTTTAGTTTACTGTTTATCTTTATTGTATAGTCAATTAAATGTATATGTTAAGCAAATTGGTGAGCATTCTGGGGGTCGTGTCGTACGTATAATATAATATTAATGGTATAGGAATCAATGGATCCCGAGAGAGGAACCGCCTCTTTTATTATGACACTATAATATGAATAAGGGTATTTTACTACTGACCCCACCCACAAAATAATTTAGTTACGATATTTTGAGTATAATTTATGAGTATATTATATTATCTTTTCTATCACTTGTTTTTTTTTTATAAAGTCAATTATTATCGAATTTATTTGTTTATAGAAATGAAATACTCAACGATTTATTGGCTTAGCGAAACGAAAATTGCTAGTTCGATTCTAATTCTCATTCAAAATAATATAAATGTGGTTGAGTTTCAGTGAAATTAAACTCATACAGATTTCCGCACGATGTTTTCGGTTACCGAAATGAATTACAAACACAAGTGCTTGTCTATATAATAATAACAATAAAACTAAATATTATTAATACTTTATATTTAACCGATTATTATATCAGAAAGAAAATTTACATAGTAACGCATCGGGCATTACGAAGTTTTAAATATGTGAGTGAAATTATTTAATACAAAAAATACATCAAATAATATAAAAATATAATTAAACATAGATGATATACATTGGGTATATTCATAAATATAATGGTAGTTACTCTAACATAGACATTCGAAATGTACACAAAACTACGTACATGTAAAGTGAAACGTCTCGATGCTATATTTGTTAGTCAAACTCCCTAACGGTTCGGACGTGGTAAGTGCTACGGCAAACAACACGAACAGTCTCCCAGTCGAGCACCACCTATTGTGAACTTGAGTTATGAAATTGAGAGCGATTGATACATTGAAAATATTGATGTATCGATTTTTAAAGAAGTAGGTTCGATTACTATTATGTGGATGAATTTTGTGTGGTTTCCAGCGGAGTAAATAAGGTATATCTTATACTC
Organism: Nymphalis io; assembly: GCF_905147045.1. Classification (NCBI taxonomy): domain Eukaryota; kingdom Metazoa; phylum Arthropoda; class Insecta; order Lepidoptera; family Nymphalidae; genus Nymphalis; species Nymphalis io. The sequence continues at coordinate 10,511,565 of NC_065899.1, forward strand.
TGCCGAAAGGTACCCAGACTCTTGGGGATCGGGTTATGTGGGATTCTTGTATGTTCATTATGTGGAATTTGTTAGTTCCTCCATTTTTCTAAAAACCTCTACCATGACAGTTGTCCTCTTCCATAATGACAGTTAATGGCCAGGTGTAATTTTATTATAATTCATAATCAACTGACCGATACAGGCAATCAATAAAGTGCTAACAATACAATTAAAAAAAATGTTATAGATTTTATGCTTAAAATCCATTGAATTCAAAGTTTTACGTTAGATTTGCTTGTTATGTAAGAGCGGGTGCCTTGATATGGAAGTATTGAAAGCCAACGATTTGCAACGATCCACTCGCTTTTGCAGCTTATTCAAATAGCTTCTGAAATCATTTATATGTAAAATATATTTTTCCACAGCCACTTCAAATATTTTCGGAACAAAATTTAATTTAAATTTATTATATTATTCCGAGCGAACGTGACTAAAAACTAAATTCAACAATTCAAATATAAGGCCTTGAAACTTTCTCAATAAAAGTAAGTAGATTTAAACACCGAATAACAAAAAGGATTTAGTTTAAATGACATGTTATATAGCGCACGATGATTTTTCATATTATATTATTGTTTTATTATTAATATATATATGGCTTGGTAAGTTTTATTACTTTTTATTAAATAATAATAATTAAACGTGTGAATATTATTAAGCGTGTGTCGTGAAGAAAATCAGCATAACACAGGATCTTGATGGTGATAAAAAAATCTTATTGATACTCCAACAAATCGTAACCACTTTTTCATTTCACTTTGTATCGTGTGGTCTACAGGAGGGGCTACCCAACTATGAGGTATTTACAGGTTGTTTTTTATTCACCTTTAGATTACAAATTCAAGTGCGTAATTAAAAAAAATCACGTTAAATTAAAAACTATAGTCATCACATCCCATTGTTCTCTTCTTAAGCGTTGTACCTCAATAATAATTACGGTCACACATTTGCAATGCCTCGCAATCCACAGGTTGTAATATCCCTGTCATTCTACTCAAGTGCAATATTACTGCGCGCCAGATGGGACTCCCTTCACATACAAATGAACCACTCGCAGACGATATTTGAATTTTTTTCTACAATTCAAATGTGAATTTGAAAATTTTGTTCAATGAAAAATATTTTATATAATTTTATGTTATTTTTTTGTGAAGACAAATATAATGTTTTATATTTAAATGATTAAGAAAACTGATTACTATTTCATGTAAGCGGTACATATTACATAATTTTCTCAGCTTTTTTTGTCTCGTTTCGTCAAATATAATAATAATAATATGAATTTGCAAAAAATCCCAATGATAGACAGTGGTCTCTTTTCCTATTTAAGGATTAAGGTTAAGGATTTTATAAAAAGATATTTTAATTCACTTCAAATCTGGTTACGTAGAATCCACCAATGCGTATCCGAATTATATATATATATATATATATATAATAATTATGTAATTTGACATTCGAAAATCCTGTTTTTGTCACAGTTTTCATTTGCCACTCATCTTGTGATTAATTATACACACAAAACACGTGAAAACTCGATGATACTTGGTAAGGTTGTAACCCGAAATCTTAGCTTGAAATAATCCTACATTAGGATATTAAACATTGCTAAGAACGACCTTACTAATATTATAAATGCAAAACTGAATTCATTTATTGGCTTGCTTGTTACTCTTTGACGTCTCAACGGATCATTAAGAAATTTTGCATACACCTTGTCAGGTGTAAAGAAAATGTCATAAGGAACCTACACCTCACCCACACCTCTCACTCGCGGGCAAAGCTGCGAACGGAAGCTAATTCTATGTAAACCAATATCAACAAACTTATTTGCGAAAGCCTACGCAGTTATTAGAAAGTGTGTAATTTTAAATGTTTTGCTTATGCTACCTTTAATTTTGAATTTTATAAATTTGAATAAAATTTGATTTATATTCAGCCGTCTTATTTGAGTAGTATCAAGTTTGAATAACTTGAGCTTGGAACTTAGCGAACGTTGCTTAAATAAACATATTTAAAACTTTTCCTACTTGACCGTCCCAAAAGGATAGATTTCATGAAGTAAATTAAAAAAGTTAGTTCAAACAACGTCCCTGATAATATTTTGTGAACAAGTGTTTACCTACAGTCACTAAAGAGAACGTGTTTATTTATAATATAATTTAATATTTTATTATACTTTCACGCTAAAGTATCTTCGTCTGCTTGTTGCCACCTCATATGACTAAATCACAGAACCGATTGTATTGAAATTATTAGCTATCACATAAGCATTGTCTAGAATAAATTGAGGAGTTTTATGTTGCAATAGCTTTCTTTATTATTCTATTTTAGCAATGATCATTTACGAATCAGGCGCCAACTATGCTTCGTTGATTGTACTATAAAAGAAACCTTTAGCCAATTGCTAAAAACATTTGTAAAAAGTATTAATTCAAACACATAAATTGTATAAGAACGTACAATTGTGGAGATCGTTTATATGGTATAAAAGTTGATATGCTGCGGCGCCATCTAGCGACGAGTAACGACAAATTAGATACTGTAAAAACCTTATCTATTAAACAATACATCACATGTCAATTTTCATGATCGTTTTAATAATGTCAAAGTCTCTTAATCTTAATATACCTATAACATATATTTAATAAAATCCATTTTAATAGGTACAGATTAACAATAAATCTTTAATAATACAATAAAAAATGTTATTAATTAATTTTTTTAAAGATACATAAAGCTTTTATGTATACTTTAAAGAATAATATAGATAAGGGATCTGTCGATTCCGCAAGTTAGCTTAGGATCATATTGACAGGAAAGTCACCCGCAAACGCTACTGTGTTTACAGATAACGTCCTGAAAAATGACTGACTGGAGCCTGATTGATTATGTAAAACTCGTGTAGGAAAGTGTTGACCTAAGCACGGCAATCCTTACTAGATACCTGATTTTATTTCTTAGTATATTCTTATTACCTTCTGAAACAACAACTGCTCAGATAAATGTAATTCTTCTAGGTATTGCTGTTATTAGTAAAATTGGTAAAGGCCTCCTTATTCTTGCTACTACTGCTTCAAGCTGCTACAATATCACCTACATTTACATTTATATATTGTATACAGTTTATAATACGAAACATGCAAGTTTCATCATTGATTTTAACTCCAGATTCCCAAGCCCATGGAAAAATAGTGGTGCTTGCTCGGATTTGAAGCCGCGATCCTTTGTTTAGTTCCACGTGTTCTATCTACTGGTCCATGATTATAATTTGCTTAATAAATTTTAGCCTATTTAGGTAATACTTTATAATAGTTTATCTAAATACATCAGCTCACGTTTTAATATTATAATATAACACTTTTTATAGTATTGGTAGGTGGACGAGCACATGGGCCACCCGAAGGCAAGTGGTCACCAGCGCCCATAGACATTGGTACTGTCAGAAATGTTAACCATTGCTTACATCGCCAATGTGCCACCAACCTTTGGAACTAAGATTTTATGTCTATTGTGCCTTTAATTACACTCACACACCCTTCAAACCGGTACACAACAATACCAAGTACTGCTGTTTTTCGGTAAAATATTTGATGTGTGGGTGGTACCTACACAGACGAGCTTGCACAAAACCTAAACCCTACCAGCAGTAAACACCACCACACCAGTACCACATAACATAATCAAATCTACACATTTTAAATCCAATAGACGACGTTAAAAGTATAAATAGGTAAAATTAATAATCGATAAAAACAAGATTAAAAGGAAAAACATAAATATCAACAATGATTTCGTTAGAAATGCTAATGTGAATAAAATTCGAATTAATGACGACTCAAAAGCGGAAACATTTTATTTTGACATAATATTATAAACATAATATCGGTGCAACAGTTAATAGTTCTAGACACGATTTAGGAGACAATCAATAATAATCCTTACTACGTTCGTAATAAAAGCCATAAGAATTTTGATAACGATAAGTTAGATATTAGTTCTAATATCAAAATAGACAGAGGGAGTGGTAATATATCATTATATTATTAACTTATCTTCTCACCCTTGACAACAACAATGCCTGTTGAAATATTTGATATCATTATTCGTGAACGAAAAACTCAAAATATTTTACTGCCTCTTGACATGCAATACTTTAATTCAATTCACAAAGCAACAGGTGGGGTCGAAGTTTACTTTGAAGGAGAATTATGTGATTATGTGCCGTTTGTTTCTTAAAACCGTGACTATGATATTATCTTTATTACCCGCTGAGATGTACGCTGATAGTCATAATTTTACTAATTCCGTTATATCTAAGCTCATAAGAAGATTTTTTTTATTCGAAGTACCTGAAAAGAAATATTGAAAATAACTTAAATCGCCAATACGCTACCGATCTTTAGAACTAAGATCCTATGTGATTTTAGTTATATTGGCTCACTCACCGTTCAAACTGGAACAAAGCAATACTAAATATTGCCGTTTAGCTGTAGAAAATGTAAGGGCCCACCCAGTCAGACGGAATTGTAGTGTAATTTATTTAATTATAGAATTTTATTCACGCATAATGATTTTCTTTCTACGTGACAATATTAATCGAATTTATTTTACATTTGGAAATGCTGTCGACGAAATTAATTGAAAAGTGTTCGAAAGGTTTGGAGGTAGCCCTAAAGCGCGCGTGTTTTTCTAAAAATATGGCCAATTTTAAAGGCATATTCCTTTTTATAGGACGACCAGAAAATCGATGTCAATGTCGTGAACGCTGGAATATTCAAGTGAATATTCATTTCGTAGATTATGAAGCACGGTAGCCTGAAACGGGTACCTAGATGCATTTTACGTCAAGTAGGCAGTTATGAAAAATTTAATACACCCACTTTGTGAAGCTTCAAAGAATTTCGTCAAATAAACCTCTTAGCGAATCGTCGGAGATATAGCGAGATTTGCATAAGACGGCAGAATGGCCGTCTTGGGGCAGAAGACCGTATCCAGCATCTGAATAACATCTTATGTTTGTAAATATTAACTCGCGCTCGCACCCTTTTTAGGGTTTCGTTAGTTTTCACTTTCCATAGCTTAAGTGTGAAGTAACATAATGGAGGCTTAGCCAATCGTAGTCTTGATACTTTTTTATGAATTTTATTTATAAATAATTCTGTTTTTCTATAATAACAACCATGTGCGAGTATAGAAAATGCTATGTTAAAGCGATACATATTTTATTTTATTTTATCAGTTAGAGGAAGCCAACGTTATATCTTAAGAAAAACATTGTCAAAAATAAATGAATTTTGATATAGGTAAATATATACTAGTGAATAGCATTATAATGTAATTATGAATCTATAAATCAAAAGTTTAAAAAAAGATAAATATTCTGTAAATACTAACAAAAATTGAATTACATTAAATTAAAATGAGAATTTAAAACTTCTACTTATATTTTTTATCTGTTTCTTAGTTGAATATTTTTGTTTAGTTTTTGATAAAATTGCGGTTTATCCTCAAGTTTTTTTTTAAACATTTCTTCTATTCAAATCAAATGAACATGTTTTATTCATTATAAAACTGTAACACTTACATATTGATTGTAAAATTTCATAAAATTGCATCTACCCACTTTCTGTTTATTAATCTAACGTAATTATAACCTGTATCATAAGTATAATCAACATCGACTTTACTCTATTTTGTATTCAAAACCGATTTGTGAAGTGAGTCATACACATTAGTAACCACGAGTATGACCGATCACATAGGGAACTTTTTATTAAAACCTTTTTAGATGTTATCTGTGTGAATTTTGATACTGAGAAAATGTTCTGTGAATGAGTGTAGTGTGTGAGTGTAACTTTGAGCATAGTCTGAGTACCCACTATTACTCATAGTAAATTATTTTATACATTACCCATTTCATATTATTTATTTATTTTTTGCTTTAATTTATTCGGTGACTGGAACTCACAATTTGGTGAACTGTTCTTTGTAAACTAGAGAGGACACCTGGCCTAAAAAATCAAGATTTATTTCTTTGCATGATTGTTTCTTTTCCTTTGATATAAAGATTGTATGAAGAACCTTTCGAAATCTTACAGCAGTTTGATTCTGTAAAAACTGACTTCATTACTCATCCATGAAATATTAATAACCGACATGTTAATATACTTTTTTGAAGCGTGTTCTTGGTATGTAATAACTATTATGGCTAATATCGCATATTACTTTCTGACATTTCACGACCATTTTCTGTGGTAAGCTCTGGTTGGTTCTGACACAATAGCTCTACAGATAAAAATAATATATTAATAAGTTTTATAAATTTGTTTACTGCGTTTTATTCATATGACCGCGGCTAATTAACTTTAAAACAGGCAGTTCAATTTTATTTATTTCTATAGATATATTTAATGGAATATATGTACCCATGATTCGTTATCCTGTACGAAACAGTGTGAAGAAAAAATAATTCATCAATTTCTTTCACTGCTCATTAAATATGATTTCCACGCACATGACTCATTAAAACAATTACTAAGACATGACAACAATGAATGCAAGATAAAATCGTAACCACAGACGCATAATAACGTACGTTGGTCGTGATCGCCGCGCCCAACTTTCGCGCATTCATTCTTGGACGAACATGATGTCACCTTAGATCAAAGAAAACACGAATTAGAAATGTCATCGAGCGAAAAAAAAATGCTGTGGCTCGAGTACGATTATATATATATATTTATAACTATTTATTGAATATATTTTTAATTAATTTATTTAATAATAAAAAAACTGACCGTATGTCGATCATAAATAGATTTTTTTTTATTTAATTGATAGGATGACGGGCAAATGAACCACTTGATGTTAAGGTCATCATCGCCCGTAGATATTGACGCTGTAAGAAATACTAACCATTCCTTACATTGCCTAAGATTTCATGTCTCTTGTGCCTATAGAATGGCTTTCTCAGCCTTCAAACCGAAATAAACTATACTAAGTATTACTGTTTGTTGAAGTTGTAATTGGAAGTAAATAAAATTAAAGTGGTTATATGTAGAGGAAATGGAACAGCTTTGTATTATAAATATATTTATCAATATGTACATATAAGGTTTGTATATCATTATTTCTTCTTCAATTGAAATAGCCTATAAGATATGTGTTGTTAACTGTGTAACATTTCCAGCGAAGCATTGCTCAGAGGAGTTTAAGCAATACGATACATTAAATACAGTTCGGATTTTAGTTCATACAAAATTAAAGCGACATTGTTACATGTATTTGTAGTACAGCTTGGATTGTAACTTAAGGATTCCATGACTTTGTATGGCTTAGTTCTTGGAATATGCATCTCCATTCTATTTGTTAACTTATTAGACTTAAGCAAAGACAAAATAACAAACGTAAACATTAAAGCACATTTTCTAATTTATTTTTATTATGAAGCAAAGCACCATTTTATATAGTTTGAATTCAATTAAATTCAGCATTTATAAATTTAATTTTAAATACAGTGGATGAAATATAATATAGTGTATTATCGTACGAGTGAAATAAGAATTTTATTTTTACCATGCAGGGTCCAATATAAACCATTCAAAGACCCACAAAAACATAAGGATATATTTCCTTCAAGAATAAGAGTAATTACAACGCTTTTTGTCAGTTTTAGGTAGTATCTATATTTCGAACCGGTGAAAGCCTTATATAAAACTTATTTATGATAACTTTTAATTTTGTAATTTAATTAACCTAAGTAGAATAACAATTTAAAAGAAATATGAAATCATTATATATTTATTTAAAAATTCCTAACTAATAATGCGAATATGAGTTCAATAAATAAAGTTTATTTGTATATTTCTTACCTTTTCGCGTCTTACCGACTTCAATCGACCATCCTTGATCATGGAGCCCTTTGGGAGGAGATGTAGCAAAATTTATTAAGGATTCAAAAGACGTTATACAAAATTTGAAGACATTGATCTCAATTGGTCAAAATTACAGCAAATGTAAAATATATTTCCTATTACTGTTATATATATATATATATATATATATATATATATATATATATATATATATATTAAATTCAGCATTTATAAATTTAATTTTAAATACAGTGGATGAAATATAATATAGTGTATTATCGTACGAGTGAAATAAGAATTTTATTTTTACCATGCAGGGTCCAATATAAACCATTCAAAGACCCACAAAAACATAAGGATATATTTCCTTCAAGAATAAGAGTAATTACAACGCTTTTTGTCAGTTTTAGGTAGTATCTATATTTCGAACCGGTGAAAGCCTTATATAAAACTTATTTATGATAACTTTTAATTTTGTAATTTAATTAACCTAAGTAGAATAACAATTTAAAAGAAATATGAAATCATTATATATTTATTTAAAAATTCCTAACTAATAATGCGAATATGAGTTCAATAAATAAAGTTTATTTGTATATTTCTTACCTTTTCGCGTCTTACCGACTTCAATCGACCATCCTTGATCATGGAGCCCTTTGGGAGGAGATGTAGCAAAATTTATTAAGGATTCAAAAGACGTTATACAAAATTTGAAGACATTGATCTCAATTGGTCAAAATTACAGCAAATGTAAAATATATTTCCTATTACTGTTATATATATATATATATATATATATATATATATATACTTAATTAATTATCTGGCTAAAATAAAAAACAAAGTTTTAAGTTATTATTTTAACCTGCTAGGCGCTCCAATATTCGACAATGGATTTAGTCCCTTAACAAATCCTTAAGAAAAATTTAATCTCATTTCTATGAGACATTAAGCCACACTTGTTATTTACTTAGAGGTAGGGCTTTTTGCAAGTCCGTCTGAGTAGGTACCACCCATCACATATACTACCGTCAAACAGTAGTATTTAGAACATTGTTGTGTTCCGTTTGCAACGGTGAGTGAGCCATCTGAATTCCAATGGTTGGTGGCGTATTGGAGATATAAGAGATGATTAGTATATCTTCAATAAATATGGGCGGTGGTGACCACCTATCATCAGTAGGCCAATTTACCCGCCCGCCTACTTGTGATATAAAAAACATACATTTATTTATACCATATTAGTTCAGTCGGATGAGATAAGAAAATTATACCTTAAGTTTTATGCTTGTTAAATATTTATCTAAGTAATAAATAATAAAATTGATTCCAGCTATTTAAGATAACAAAAAACTAATGACGATAATTGAAAACGATTTGATTAAGATTTTTCTCGTACCGGAAATAGCAAATTAGGTATACCTGTTCACATTTAATTAGGCGTTTAGCATTTGCTAGGTTTTATGTGACTGGTTTTTTTGCATAAATTATTCTAGCTAAAAAGATATTATCATCATGATATACTTGTATTAAAAATAATTTGTTATCGTTTAGTCTTCATTTATTAAAAAAATATATAAATTAATGAATTATACACTTAACCTTGTATATGAATCACTCCGTCCATGGGTGAAAACCGTATGAGCATCCTTTTATCAGTTTTTGAGTTTATCGCTTTCAAATAGACAGATGCGCCGGGTGACTTTGTTTTATAATATGTTATGATAGTATACAAATTTAGTCTCGTGATTTATAACAAACACAAATTACGCACTTGAAAACTTGGAGCTGTTTTTTTGAGCTGTAATGCACAACAAACAGGTAAGATTCAAGCGTGTTTCTAGTCATTGAGCTGCTTGGCTCTATGTTTACAGTAACATAAATGGCTATTAATGCCTTAGTTGGTTTGTTAATTTAAAAATATCAACGTGAAATTTATTATTATTTGTTTTTTCTGCTATTTTTGTAGGAGTCTCTTTTATAAATGGCCAACTATAATTATATTTTAAAAGTAAATTTGTGACGACCTTTTTTGTGAGGGTGACTGGCTTTTAGTCATTATCATCAATAAATAAAATGCTTAATTGCAAGGTAACTTGTTCTATTCCGAAAAAAGTTGTGTTCTGTTTCCAAGGAAAAATGATAAAAAGACATTTAAGTATTGAGCCACTTTTGCATGTAAATAAAAAAAGATCTTGTTCCCAGAGAATATTAATATGATATAACTATATTTATGGACCATTCATTTTTTTTTTGTAAATTAAGTTACATAATTACTCCGACATTATGTAAGCTTGTAAATTTTATATGTTTATATTTCGTATTCTTAGTTTAAAAATTTTAATTGCTTAGGAAATGAGACACATTAAAGCGATTTCAAGGGAAATGCACGAGTAACCGGATAAAAACGATTTGTCCGAACCGCATTCGTGATGCAATGTCCAACTTGTGCCCAAGCAAAACCACTGCGACCAATTACAATACGCGCGGTTGTTTTTGTTCGTCACCTGTCATTAAGATGTAATGGAGTGTAAAATATGACCAATGATTCGCCGCTGATGGTTTTAAATTGGCCAATTACTGCAAAATATTGATGCGATGTGGTAAATATTTATTTGTTGCATACAAATTCTTGAATCACGTAACAATACATATATATTTTGCAAGCCCGTCTGGGTAGGTACCACCCGTTATCATGTATTCTGATTTAGTTGCAATAATTAGTATTGTAATACGGTTGAAAAAGTATGTGAGCCAGTGTAAATTCAGGCACAAGGGAAATAACATCTTAATTCCAGAGTCAAGCCATTGTCTATGGTGGATACCACTTACTATCAGATGACTCATTTTCCAGTCCACCTAGCTATTTCGTAATATATGTATCATCATCGTCATCATCGTCGTGTGTTTTATATGACACCAACCCTCGTAGATAATGGTGTATTTGGTGTATGCTTCTCGCTATCATATGGGTGGTTGCATATAATTTTTGCGCATAACACAACACGGTATAGTTAAGATGATTCAGTAATATCAAGCTATCAAGTAATTAAATGAGAGTACTATTAAAGATTTACGTATGTATTTATCGATTTCTTTAAACTAACTCCAGTTTTTAAAACGTCGATTAAAGTTGAATTAACTAGTGTTACTTTAATCTGAATTGTAATTGGTTGTTGAGAGATGACGTAATATTTGCCTAGCAAGTAAATCTTGCTTTGATCAGAGTTATATGAACTAATGTTTGGTCTTGATACGTAAAATAGAAAAGTTTAAATCAACTTCTCATAGAATCATTATCTCATCTGTTTAGACATAATTTAAAATCCCAATAATCACTCCAAATATGGTAATGAAATAACGTGTTCAATGATCTCCAATAACTGGAGTTTGTTTGATAATTTTTGTTAACATGTCTTACACATATCCCTCTATGTGAAGTTTAAACACTGACAACGGAAGTTTGAACACGGCCCGTCAAACGGGTTCCAAGTAATTAACATAAAAACAAAGCCAGAAAATCACTGAACGATTTCTCTTAAGCATTCTTCGGTGTTCAACCACCCGTTGGACCGATATCTGTCGCATCTAGCCGTAATCTCATAAACGATAGCTGGTTAGTAAGAGACCATGTTGTCTTAAATATTTAAGTAATGGGAAAATCAAGATAGCGTGACCTGATTTATATTGATGATATCGAGTAGAACTCAGTGCAAAAACAACAGAACTTTGTGCTAAATGGTGATTACGTGCATCAGCGTAGTTAACTAAGTAAATGAGGAGAGGAGGCGCTTACCCTACGGTAATTTACGGGTCATTTTTAGCATTATACATATTTTTTAAATAAAACAATTATACATAAAAGCGTTAACAAATCAAGCTACAAAGCAAAAAAAAAAATTTATCCGCTAATCGCTTCACCTATGAGCATGTCATATGTAAAATTATAAAACGGTATCAGAGTCATCTCAGGCGACAATATACGATCAACGACATCAGACGAAATCTCTTTGGACGATCACTTTGACTGGACCGAACGATTGTATTGGTTATATCATGTTTATTACCTGTCCGAAACCTGTTCCATTCATGAGATAAGACAGAGAGCTTATCAAATACTCTTCGCCTTTAAATAAATATTGGAAGATTTTGATATGTCAATAATGTGATGAGATCTCGATTAAACTAGTTTTATCCGGTTATCTTGCCAAACAATTTTCTATGTCTCTGTGTACATAGATTTTTATAAATTAAAAGCAGTCTAGGGCGATATTTTTGACATTCCAAAATTTTTTATTTTCTCTAAATTTTAGTTTAAAATTTCAAATTCTCAGCTTTATCGGTTCAACCGAGATTACTTTTCTATTTTAAATAGTGTGATGAATTCCTTCCATATATCAAGAATTGATTTATACCTGCCTATACGAGTTTGAAAGCCTGTTCTTTTTCTCTCTGGATAAAACAAATGTATACGTACGAAATGTCTTCCAATTTTCACGTGTTCAATGAACGAATATATCATTAAAATTTGTTTTATTTGTGTATCGTGAATGATTTATACAAATCGAATTAATATTCCGAATTTCTTTCATTTTATAAGTATAATTAAAAAGAATTGTTTTCGTTTTGAAAGATAATTTATTTGAATTTTAGATAACATATATGTTTATTTTTTTACAACAGAATTGACAATAATTAAGTATAACCTCTTCTAACTGGCATTTGTGGACTACGAGAAAGCCTTCGACTCCATCGAAACCTGGGCAGTGTTCGACTCATTGCAGAGATGTCATATCGATTGGAGATATATCGAGGTACTGAGATGTCTGTACAACGCCGCTACAATGACTGTCCACATCCAACTGCGCAGAGGGGTGAGACAGGGGGATGTAATATCCCCGAAACTGTTCACCAACGCGTTGGAAGACGTCGAGACGCTGGATTGGACAGGGTATGGAGTCAATGTAAACGGCGAGTACATCTCACACCTTCGATTTGTCGACGATATCGTCATCATAGCAGAGTCGCTGGAACAACTCACCGAAATTCTGCGTAGCCAAGGCGAGTCTTCACGGTGTGTCGGTCTTGGTATAAACTTGGACAAGACCAAGGTCATGTTCAATAGGCATGTCGTGCCGGGACCGATATACGTCGAGGGGAAACCTCTCGAAATTGTTAGTGAATATACCTACCTAGGACAGATAATACAAGTCGGTAGGAACAACTTCGAGAAGGAAGCCGATCGAAGAATTCGCTTGGGATGGGCAGCATTTGGCAACCTTCGTCAAGTCCTCAAGTCGTCTATACCGCAATAGAGGACAGGGAGCTTTGGCGCACCTTGGGAGAGGCCTATGTTCAGCAGTGGACAACGATTGGCTGTTGATTCATTGATTGATCTTCTAACTTTTTTTATATCTCTTTAATATCAATTTTAAAACCTCTTCTAACTGATGTTTACATAAAATATAATTCAGAAAAAAAATCAACAACCAACAATTGTTATAAAGATAACGAATAAATTAATTTAATGTTAAATTAAATTATTATATATTCTCTTAAGACGTAAAGGTTATACTAAAAACACAACGCGTATTCTTTTATCTGATCAATTAAATCAAAATCTAATCGGGTTGCAGGATCGTTCTTTAATATAAGCTTAACTAATCTTATCACTTTTCTCACATGTCTTTTATTATAATCTAAGTTAAAGATAAATCTTTATTGTTCAAAGAACATAATATACTTTATCAAATTTAGGAAACTATTACATCTTTTTAAAAATCCGCCCTTGCACGCATCATGTTGAGATCCACAATTTTATTTATATAACATCGCTTCTATTGAACTTTTCTTTTTCTTTTTTTTTTTACTTGTGTTTGTCTTTTCTTTTTTCGTTGTGAGTGTGTTATAAAGTTATTTAATAATAATAATAATAATAATATGGTCAAATTTTAATTATTATAAGTGTTACTTGCAATTATTTTACGAATAATTTTAACGAAAACAAATATCAACAAACTTTACTTTTTACGTGGAATATTCGTTCTGGAACTGGCTAATCTTTTTAAATATATTACTATTATTTGTGCTTCGTCACCCTCAATAACGCAGCTGGCGCCGAAGTAGCGAGTAAAACAAACACACCGTTTGTTCATATATCGAATTAGTTTTGGACCTTTCCTTATTTGGATATTGATTAATTCATTAAAATCACGCGTCAAACAAATGTTACTTTTAATTATTGATCATTTAATTTAATATATGAAATAATCTTATTTAAAAGACGATGTTTAGTATTTTTAAATCATAATTACGTATATAATATTGTTAATTTGATATGTGGGTTAGGAAATATTTTTATTAGATCTTTCAAGTAATACATATTTATATGGTTAGATTAGTAAATAAGTGACATGAGAAATAAGAAAGCGCAAGATGAATTATAAGCATAAGTTAAGCACATGAAATGTCAATGGTTCTTGTACCGTTACCCACTGCAGTATTTGGTTTAGATTCACTGGGTCGTCTCGGGTCTTATCAAATACAGTCGAGAGGATTGAATTCATGGATATTGAACCAGATGTTGTTTGTTCAAATCTGAGCAAGCACCATTGAGTTTTCTAGTGCTTAATTTGTGTTATATAATTTAGAATAAGAATAAGAAAACATTTATTCAGGACAAACAAAACATTGCAGACATTTAGCATCGTGTTGAAGAAAAATATCATAAGGAAACCAAGATATGTCTAGTGATTTTCGGTCACGTATAATCATTAGAGAACATTGGCGCAGCGTGGTGGAATGGGTTCTAAAATCCCCAATAGAATTCGCAGCCTTAGCCCAGCCTTTACATGCATGATACTTTTATTTTTTATATTTAAAATAACATTTATATGAATTAGAAGCAAATATAACTATAGAAATCGTAAAAAAATACTCTTTAGGTACGATGAATACGATTGCGGCGGTCTTTATAGCTGTATTCTAAGAAAAACCGAAGTAACAAATGTTACGACACGAAATACGTACAAATATTTTAAGTCTAAATCAATATATGCGTCAGTCGCACACATTCGAGGGAAATTCTTTGTCTAACTTGATGTTACTTAGACAGGCTGTTTGCAAAGCTTTTAGCACACCCCTAGCTAATAAAGTTGGAAAAACAGTATTTTGACGCGTTTAGCGATTTTGGAAGAAAAATATAACATTATTCCTTTTGTCAAAATATCTTCACTAGAAATTTATAATATAAGTTAAAAGTTTAGGTCGATTTTTTAAAAACTAATATTATTTACACACATTAATTGAAATTATTATTGGGTTTTTGTATATATAATAATAATAATAATTTATTCTCAGACAACAAAAGTCAATACAATTGAGATACAGCAAAAAATTACAAATTTCTTACTATATTATTGTTAATAACAAGAACTATGAACTAAGACTACACAATTAAACCATTTCTGATTGTTGTCGCGATGTACAGCACGCCAGTACTTAACAATGGGATTTTCAGGGCACTCAGAGCATATCTTTAAAATCTCATTCCCAAAATTCCTAGTGCGGTACCAAAATACCGCAATCCGCGACTTAACAATCGCAAAATCTAAAATATGGTTTCCTGTATAATAATAGTGTTTATATAAAATCAATGGAGCCCACGAATGGCTCATACGATTTAAGAACTGCTCCGCGCAGTTTCTAGTATTGCTCCAGTCCAATTGTAGCGTGTCTAATTACAAGCTTTTTCGATAAATGGACTATCTAACTAAAGAAGATTGTTTCAAATCTGACTATTAGAATCTGGGGTTAGCGCGTTCAAACAAACTTTTGTTCTTCGTTATTTGTTACAAAATAAATGGTATAAATATTTTCAAGTGTTCATATAATTGTTTATTTCTTTATATTAATAGTGAAATTAAAGAAACAATGTTACAAAAAATGCACATTCAGTATCATTTGTAACGTTATTTACAAAATAAACAAATCTTATATTTAGAATAAGAAAGTTTATAGGTACGCGAACACTAGATCTTATTTCAATATTATTGAAAATAATCCTTAGGAAAAATACTCTCTTGTTTAAACAATAGAATAATTCAATCATGATTACAGGATACAAGTAATTTACATCAACCTTAATAGGCGTTTAAACAAGCATGTTGCTACTCGCTCGGTTCTCGTACTAAACCTCAACAAATTATATACTAAAAAATAACAAAACATCATATTATAATGGTAGTATTTAACTAAACTTATATATATGAATACAGAAAATTCACCGTAAAAATAAGTATCTTTAGTAACACCGTTACACCCCTTGTAAAATTATTATTTAAAAAACAGTAATATTTATGATCATTGAAAATAATTGACGTAAAAAGTATGACGAATTCTTGTGAGAGGTATAACGTATGACTATTGTACTTAACATAAGTTTCAATTGATAAAAAATATTTATTGTACGATGCTAAACGAGTTTTATTGAAACGAAGTACCCACATATTCTAAATTATGTTTTATTAAAAGATGCGTTAAAACTTCTATTATAAAAAGTTTTATTGTTAAAGTTTTTTAAATATTGAAATAAATGTTTCGATCACTCTGATTTCATCACTTAAAGTTCGCGCGCAGAACCAACGGTTTTATGTGCTTTCTGAGGTACGGGAGTGCACACATTTCCAACATCCAGACACCGAAATGCTACTGGGAATCTTCAACAGAAAAATTCAATAACTTTTAACTGTTCGTTAAAAGTTATTGAATTTAAGTTATTAAATTTGGGGCTTGAATCCAGGACCTCGGGATCTGCGGCCTTATATTATTCAATAGACCAACGAGGCATTCAGGTCATGTTAGATTCACGAACCCAGACGGGCTTGCACGAAGCCCTACCACCAAGTAATCTATTTATAAATAACATTTGGTAGTTCCTAGTTTATTTTTTTCGTATCGGGTGATTTAATTAATTGTTACCGGTTTTTGCGCGTACAAGTCGTAATTCAGTCATCGGTTTTCGATCAACATAAAGCAGAATCTATACGATTTTATATTTCGTGACAAAATCGTGACCGAATTTCTTAATATATTCAAATAAATACAACCTTTATCAGGGATGGATATCAACCAGATCTCCGTCCCTGCTTCCACATGGGTTGAATACGGTCTTACAAAAACGTCTTATTTACTTAAAACCTAATGAATTATATTCCAACACCTTCGTTTTGAATCACTCCGTCTATTGGTGAAAATCGTATCAAAATACGTTCGGTAGTTTTTTAGTTAAACGCGTATAAACAGACGCAGCTGGGGGACTTTGTTTTATAATATGCATTGATTACTTTTATGATGATTAATAATATTTTATTATATGTATATGAAGATTTAATATGATAATATATCGGTAAAGTATTTTTGTTTTTTAGCAGTTGTATATCTCTTTATAGTGTCATTCAAATTTAAAATTTAATTGTCAAAATCAAAAGTACGAAATGGCAAAATGAGGGAAATTCGCCCACTCATCGTGTAATTAAGCTTTGCATTTAACGTCTCAATGCAGTCGTGTACTGATAAACACTTGTTTACATTTGCATATAAAATTGATAAGTGACTGCCTTTTAAAGGTTAGCTCCAGTAAATTGCATTGCGTTTCATTTTCATTACTATAGATTAAGCTTTTATCTTAATGATATGATTCTTGAATAAAGAGTAAAATGTGCTTTTAAGATACGCTACGGTGTGAATCTAATAAACGTTTTATAGTCAATTTAGACTATCGTTAATAGCTAATATCTTTGGAGTCGAGATGGTGAATCTTAATTAAAGATTAGGGGTTTGAACCCGGGCAAGCACCAGTGTCCTGTGCTCATTTGTAAATGTATTTTTATTTAAAATAGGTAGGCTCACTGGCAAATGGGCCACCGATAGTAAATCATTATCGACCATTGATATTGGCACTGTAAGAAATAATACCCATTACTTACATCACCAATGTACCACCAACCTTTGGAACTATGATGTTTTAGGTGTTTTTTATTTGGTCTGTATTTAAGCCGGCTCACTTACCCTTCAAGCCGCAACACAACAATACTAAGTATTGCTGTTTGGCGGTAGAATTTATATCGTCTCGCCGCCTTGGCGGTGTACAAAAACATCGTGAGGTGACTTGCAAAGTCAGTCAGATCGATTGGTCGATGATTCTGCAAAATGTGTATCTAGCAAACTGCTTTGTCAAATCGGTCCACAATTTGTCACCAGCGAAGATCGAACCCGCTGTGTTAAACACAGAAAGTATTTGTAATAATCGAGTCGATCACTTGTCTGAGCATTCCAATCACGCTTTCATAGATCCCAAGTGTTGTGTGGGAATCTGTTACGAGTCCGTTTATTTAAGTATGTTAAAAAAACTCACAGAGTCATGTATAGGGCCGTATTCGGTTGCGATTCGTTCCATCGAGCGTATCGAATGTGCGCCGGCGCTCGCTGTCGTCGCGAATGCTCTTGCGCAACGCGTGACGCCTCATTAGTTCGGAACAGACTCGTGTGCGATACTTTGTACTAAAACTGTGAACATGATTATTGTTTAACATAAATTTTATTGTTATTAGTCAATAAAAATTATTACGTCACTAAATAAAATTATTTTGAAATTTAAATAATACAACTGGTAACATATTTCTTTTTTTTTATAAATAAGTTATTTTCTGTTAAAACTGTTATGAGCTATAATTCCTTACTAAATTATATGATTTCAGTCATACAGAGCTGCTCTATTGATCTATGTTGATAAATAATATGATTTACCACCAGTTTAAATTCGCTATAACACTTTTAAAGTCAGATTTAACAATACGAATAAACACTGTAAGCTCGTTGGTCACGTTGTCTGCCATTTCCCAACTGACTTCAGATTAAAATAAAATTCATTACTTTGAATTTTGCTATCGTTTCTGGTATCAATTTACAAGGATGTTTCATATTTCATCGGGTAGCCAATTCAATCTTATTACAATATAAATGCAATCAATCATTTATTTTCAAAAATAAAACAAGAAATCGAAATTCGAATTGAAAATGTTAAATCAAAAATTGAAAATAAATTTACGTTCATAGTTTCTATGCACACGCCACTCTTATAATGTTGACCTAAATTGGTACCCGCGAGATAAAATGCTGACAAAAAGCGGGATGTGATGTTCCGAGTGAAATGAAATTAATAAAATGACAAGTGATTGTTATTTTTATGCTTCAAATAAACGAGCATTATATTGTATAAATCACGACTCGTGCGCAATAATGGGTATCAATTATTTACATTTATTTGAGGGTGTAATCATTAAAAATGTAAATATATATTTTTAATATATGAACTGAATTGGAGTTTATATATAAGATTGTAAAAGTACAGTCATCCACACAAAGGCCATTTTTTGTCTTTATATATTTGTTGTAATTGTATTTATGAAAACACTTCCGATTACATTTTAGATGACAACCTAAGGCGTATAATTCTTCTTATTTTATTTTAATTGTGAAAGAAGAGAGGCAAGTGAGTAATTTGATTATAAATGGTTTCCTATATATGCTGGCTATTTAAGTAGCAAAAACAGCATATCACATTTAACAGCTCCGAGCCAACCTCTGCATATATTATATAAATATGTAATTTGTGCTTGAAATTATAATGACTTATTCACCCACTAAAAAGGAACACAGCGATATAAATATAAATATATAATATAATATAAACTATTACTATTTGCCGGTAGAATAATTGGTTAGTAGGAGGTAAAAGCGCCTGGTAGCTGTAACACGCTTTTCTATGTCACACAATGTTTTCTTAAGCTAAGCACGAGATGAATTGTAAACCTAAACTTAGCACTCGGTAATTTCAAACGAATTAAACGGAATTGTTTTGAGTGAAAATATAAACTATTTGTGATTATGTTAATAAAACAAAAATATCTGTTTTTATAATAATAAATCAATACTCTGAATAGTCAATATAGCATGCGCACAATAATTCAATTTGTGTCTTTATTAAAACCACTGTAGCGTACCAGCTGAGACCTAACACAGGAACTATATTACTTTGGCAAGGAGCCTAGCATTGGCCGATAATAATTCGCACCTGCGACGGCCGTGTCAACTCCAACGGGTGCCAAGCTAACAAAATGTTTAGATGGTAATAAATATATGCTTTTCAAATTATCCTTTACTTGTGTATTAATTACTTTTAATGCTATAGATATAAAAACCTCGACTTAATTATCACATCTGGACTTTACATTATTTTGTGCCGGCTTACAGATGAGCAATGTTTAAATATTTTTCGTGTCTATTCATTATATGTTCCTTTTCAAATAATCTATAAAAGAAATTAAAATTACCCTATATATCCTCCTTGTGGTCTACTTAGCTCTGGTTCTTCTTCTCTTGAGGAGAGCGTTTTGATGTTAATTCAAAACCCTGCTGAAATTTGTGTTAGATACAGCGTACTAAACATATGGCTGAATTTCGCCGAAAACGATATTAATTGTAAACTCAAGCTGCTTGCCCAGTTTTGAACTCATAATCTGCGGTTAAAATTCCAGTGTCTAACAATCGGACCATCTCGATTCTATTGATAAAATAATGTATACTTAACCATACATAACATATATTTTATTAATTTATTATGCACAATTTATGTATAAGCGTGAAAAAATATTACGCTTAATTATGTCTGTTTTGAAAAAAAGTTGTTACCAAATACATTTAAATTAAAAGCTTTTATACACATTTTACGCTTTGATAAATTTGTTGCTTCATAAATAGTTAAGAGGTATATTTCAAAGTCAAACGAATGTGAAGATAGACAAAGTTAATTGCACTCAAAAAGTTTAATAGCTTAAAAATATGAAAATTGTAATTAGATCTAGAGCCCTTCAAGGCATCTAGCTGTCACTAGGTACAGTCAAACGCAACATATAAAAAAAGAACAAAACACAGTATCAGTCATAGTCATGTAAAAAAATTGTAATATAAATAAAATGAATATATATATATATAACACATATATAAATATAAATATGGAGAGATACTACTCCAGTGGTAAGGAATGTAATGGAAAAAAACCATGCAAAGGGCATGGTTTTTTATATTAATAGTCTTAAGTTTTTTGTATTTTTTTTCCTTCGTTTGTGTGTGCAACAAAATATTTGCTTTGGTCTATGTATTTAAAATTTAAAAGTTAAAGTATCAATTTATTTTTTATATATTTAAATCATTTGAGTTATTCCTCTTTATGTTAATTACACTCGTTTATACGATTGTTTATGATGTCAAGATGTCTGATGAAAGAACCGTTGAATCCACGATATAAATTTCATTCGTTGAACTTTATAATGTTTTTTTTTTTAAATATAGAATAGGAAGGCGGACGAGAATGATGGTAAGTAGTCACCAACGCCCATAGACATTGGCATTGTAAGAAATGTTAACAATGGCTTACATCACCAATGCGCCACCAACCTTGGGAACTAAGATGTCATGTCCCTTGTGCCTGTAATTACACTGGCTCACTCATCCTTCAAACCGGAACACAACAATACCAAGTACTGCTGTTTCTCGGTAAAATATATGATGAGTGGGTGGTATTTACCCAGACGAGCTTGCACAAAGCTCTACCACTAGTAAAAATGTAATGTGCTGTTCTTTAAATAATTCTCTTGCGATATGATCGTTTAGCAGTACTTCAAAATGAATGTCCCTATAGCAGAGTAAGACGAAAATGATTCGAAGTAAAGGACACCTGATATTTGATTGTAACACCCACTTATATCGTTATTATATTCAACTTTGTAACTTGTAAGGATTTACATTCTTTAATATGTTTTTTTAGTTCCAATTGGACTTTATATACATATGTATATGATATTTGTTAGAGTCAATATCGACAGTGGTGTCGACTTAATGTCAAATTGTCTGTTAGAGTATCTGGAGGACTTTAAAGACCACTCATAACGATACTTAGTATTGTTGTGTTCAAGTTTGAAGAGTTGCTAAATCAGTTAGAGATACTAGGGACATAACATCTTAGTTACCAAGATTGGTGGTGCATTCGCGATGTTTAATATTGATTTAAGGGGATGCTTAATATTTCTTACACTACCAATTTCATCAAATAGCCCACTTGCCAGTCTGTCTAAATAATACAATTAAAAAAAATGGTGATTCTTATCACTTTGTATCTCATGTATTTCTGTTGGTGACAGTACAAGCAGTAAGAGACGCCTCTTAATTGAACAAGACGGAAGAGGAATCAAAGGGAATGATTCCCTTTAGGGGCATTCCGGAGGGTAGGACGCGATGCGTGTGCAATATAATTTAGGGGCATAAATATCTAGCTCAGAATAAAAAAAATGTTCTCAGAAACCAAAAGCATTCAGCTTAAGTAATTAAGATCCTTATAAAATTTTAATATACTTTGTATTTCTTTTATAATGCAAACAAAAAAAACATACCATAGAGATAATAATGAAAAATATCACAATAGATAAAAGTGATAATTAAAAAATAAAATATTCCAAACGACGTACGTTGACAAATTAATTATTAATAGTTATTATTCTTATATGTTACTTTAACATTTAAAATAATGCCGTATCCACTAAATTTAAATCCTTGTTTAAATCGTAGGTCAAAACTTACCATGGGTGAGATTCCTTAGCAACTACGTACCCGTTGCTAAGATTGTGCCTAAAATTGCTTTATGTAATTTGAAGGGGGCTGGACACATCAATCTTGTGGGGTGTAACGCCTTTTAAAGGAAATCAAGTGAGTAATACTGCATTGCGAACGAGAACTGATCGTAAAATATTTAATTTGTTTTATAAATTTTGTTCCAAATTCAAAATATAATTGATAATATTTTAATAGGTAAATCGCAAGCTGTATGTAACAGATTAAAAATATTTATTTAGCTATAAATACGAGCAGAGCTCGGAGACATATTACGTATTTATTTAATCTGTTGTACTTTATGCAAAGATTCTCGGGAAAGCTTAGAGATTTTTAGTGAAACATTTTCTACATTTGTTTGATCTGTAGTCCCTCGCAATGTTTTTTGATATACAATATACTATAATATGTTTGTTAATATTCGTATGTAATAAATTCCGTTTTCAAATGTCGAATAAAATATACATAAATAAATCCATTAATATCTAAATTACATAACTTCACAATTTTTCAATTTAACAAAGAGATTCCATTCGTTCGTGTAAAGACATCTCCGTATGCGGGATACATATTTATGCCGCTGTATATTGCTATCAAGCGTAATGTAATAAAGATAATTTACATATATTTTCTATAAAATTTACATGAGGAATAAATGAATTGCGGCCGAATAGTTTCTATGGTACGTTTACACCGTTGTATACAAGTTCAAGTTGAAATAATAATTTACACCCACGCTTCATGTGATAAAGAGAAGAACGAATCTAAACAGTGAGCGAGTCACGACATTGCCTTTGAATAATTCTCTTTAAACGCCTCAATTATACTTTATTTTCTATTTCATTTTTAAACAATTACGTCTGATGTTTGTTAAAACGAGATAGAAATATGTGTATATTTCAATCACAAGTGAATGCATTTACTTCTGTAATTATTTTAATACCAGAGCTTCTTTGCGACTTTTATATGCCTTTTTCTTAATCCAGGCTCTAATCCAACTCCTAGGCTATCTCTATATAAAGTTTCATTGCTATATCTTTAGTGCTGTAGTCTTGACGAGGTAATAAACAGACAAATAGACTTTATTTCCCATTCATAATACAAATTTCATTGGATTTTATAAATTACTTAGTCTTTATGTTCTCAGATTTTTTTTTGTTTTTTAGAATAATTAATTTTTTTTTTATAGAATAGGAAGGTGGACGAGCATATGAGCCACCTGATGGTAAGTGGTCACCAAACGCCCTTAGACATTGGCATTGTAAGAAATGTCAACCATCGCTTATAGCCAATGCGCCACCAACCTTGGGAACTAAGATTTTATGTCCCTTGTGCCTGTAATTACACTGGCTCACTCACCCTTCAAACCGGAACACAACAATATCAAGTATTGCTGTTTTGCGGTAGAATATCTGATGAGTGGGTGGTACCTACCCAGACGAGCTTGCACAAAGCCCTACCACCAGTATTGTATGAAGTGTTTGTTAATTGATTTTTTATTTCCATGTTCCACAAAACAGCGATACTATTTTACGTCCATATTCGAGTAATTCACCTACTTACAGCGCATGCCGTGCCAGAGGTTCTCAAATTTTTAACTCTTTAAATTAAAAGATTTTAACAAATTACATAATGATGACCATTGTAATATTTTAATGTGTTTTGAGATTTTTATTTATTTATATTATTATTATATTTATTTTTGATCTCTTAATTACAAGCACAAGGGCCGTAACATCTTAGTTCCTAAGGTTGATGGCGCATTGGTGATGTTAGCGATGGTTAGCATTTCTTACAATGCCAATGTCTATGGGCGTTGGTGACCACTTACCATCAGGTGGCCCATATGCTCGTCCGCCTTCCTATTCAAAAATAAAAAATAAATAAAAAAAAACTACAGGCATTAGGACATCTAAGTTCTTGCTTAATATTTCTTGCAGCGCCACTCGATGGGTCGTTGTACACCATTACCGTAAGGTGGGCTTCTTGTCAATCCATCTACTTATCGATAAAACAAAAGTGAATATTTGTGTTTTTCTCAATTATGCGTTAGTATTGATTTATGGATTGTTACGAAACAGTGGTGTGTTGTTCTGCGTAAGCCCGTGGAGGCTTCTGGCAAAAAAAACAATATGTTTTGTCTGTATGTTTGTGCTTCAATATAAACGTTTTGTGTAGCCCCTTATTAGTACTCCAGATCGATTTTGGCTACCTATTCTATAAAAAAAAATTATTATAATATCAGTATTATATATGTATGTATACATATAATAACCGCCTCCTCGGTCTTTAAAGTTCTAAAGCTGCCCCGTTTAACACACCCGTGTATCGGAAGGCACGTAAAGCCGTTGGTCCTACGACTGAATATCTCCGGTCGTGTCGGTTTACCACCCCATCGAATTATGAGAGTGAGAGAGACCAGTGTGTGCACTTGTGTTTGCACACACATTGAACATTTTTCATCGCTGGAAAAACGCATTTACACGTTTTCCCAACTTAAATTGAGTGGTATATGGGATACACTGGCGCCGAGTACGCCGGGATACCCATTAATCAGCGGTACACACTCCGTCTTGGGCCCACATGACGCCCGAATGCTTGGCAAGCTTCTGCGGGCTTTCAATTCCAAGGGGGTTCTTAGAGTACAAAGAACACCCTGGCGATCACAATGAACACTATATCGTCGCCTACGTAGTTGGTTAATCACCGTTATTGTCATCGTACCGAAATCGTTTCAACCCCTAAACATTATAATATTATCTTCCATTTAAATTAAATGAATCGTTGAAATCAGTACAAGAGAGTGAGTTACGTATATAAATCCAAAGCATTTGATTAATGATATTACAAGGTTGAGTACATCTGTACTGCAAATAAAATTGAACTAATAAAAGCGAATGCACTAAACATAACACAAATCTCCCGGTAATTACTCGAGTCACGGCTGTATAAGTTTTAATTAATCGCTAAATTACACACGTACTATTTATGTACTTATGTTTATCGGAGGCTTGTCGCTGTAGCAAGTACTGGTTTATGGGAAACCGTTTCCATTGTTATGACTTTAAATTTAATACTCTAAAGTGTAGTGGTAAAAATTTACGTGTATTTCTCTAATTAAAAGGTGAATAATGATTCAATAAAGAGATTAATATTATGAGTTTTTATATATTGCATTTAATGATGATCATGTCCTTCAGACGCATTTAGGCTTCAGTTGGTATTCAAGCAAGACTATACAATTGCGCAGAAAATATTATAGAGCACATGAGGGTGCGAAAATGTAAGTGCACTGTTTATTGCTTTACTCTTATAATCTGACGGGACAGAAAAATTGATACGCTTGGCAAGAGTTCAGGCACAGAACAAACAGCTTTACCTGCTTTACAAGGCGCGGAGTTTCATTATGAGTTAAAGAGTAGGAGTGCATATTCAAATATTTTTACAAACACATATTCTAAATTCATTTGTTTTAATGTTGTAATTGTCGAATAACTTACATAGTGTAAATTTTATATGTTTTAAGTCTGTTGTTGTTAACGTTTTATACAGTTTTATTAAGTTTTTTTATCTCAATATTCTTATTTTTTTTGTAATTGTGTATGACTTACAGCTGTACTCATTTAAACATTATATTTTTTAATAAGGAACTCGTACTCGGTGCAGTTGCTAGGGATTATTTTAATTTCGTAACTTAAGTATCGTAGTAAGTAACTTAAGTACTTAACTTATTTACTTTGTATTAATATGTTTAAGTAGATATCAAATGAAACTTTTTAGATTTGATCATTTATAGGTGGACGAGAATTGAGAGTAAAATTTTAAAGACGCGTCACATTTGGGCACATTTCGGAACGTGAAGGAGAAGAAAGATATGGCTTAGAGAGAGAGAGAAAGAGAGCTATATAGACTTATGTTTTTAGTTAACAAAGTTATTTTATTTGTATAAAATCTTAATTAAAGAAAGTTGAAAGTTTTTTTTAAAAAGATTTGCTTTGATTTGTTGCTTAGAAAGACTGACATATTTAAGATAATAGTTACATAGCTTTAACATTGGGAACACACCATCTAACGATGCTCAAGGATTCCAGGGTGCAATTCAAACGCGTCGAAGATAGTTACGTTTTATGTCAATGATGGCTTAATTTTCTCGATTCTTATTTCGACTGGTTAGATAACAACTCAAACGAATATTAAGTCTATACACACGGTTGGGGTTTGACCGCTTTAATTAATTCGGACCAGTTTGGTAGTGTGTAGTAGTGGCATTGTGTAGTAGGTCTTTTAATTATGGAATTAATCTATATATGTAACTAATATATGAAATGTGTATGTTTATCACGTTGTTACAGTTTAACTACTCAATTGATCATCATTAAAAAAAAAAAATATATTTAAAAGAAATATTCAATAAAAACATTAATTGCATTGATCTGATAGATAAACTTTTTCACTATAATATTGATATTTGTCTGTATTACACTTATGTACACGTAGCCTAATGTCCAGACGTTTGCGTAAGCGATGTCAATACGATAAGCCTATGGGCTTTTGATGTTTGTTCATTTGATTGGAGATTAAATAAATTGATGGTGCCCTTAAATTTTAAAAGCGTTTTTGGGCACTAATTAATTCCTTTCTAACACGCACGAAAAATTAAAATGTGTATTTGAACGTTTAAAAATAAATTTTTGTTGCAATAATATATATTATATTTCGTATAAATGTTATAGTTATAATATAAGTGTTATATGACGAGCTGGTTGGCGTAGTTGGTAGATACTTGCCTTTCACGCCGATGGTTGTGGGTTCGATTCACACCCAGGACAGACATTTGTGTGCATGAACATGTCTGTTTGTCCTGAGTCTGGGTGTAATTATCTATATAAGTATGTATGTACAAAAGAAAAGTAGTATATGTAGTATGTCAGTTGTCTGGTTTCCATAGCACAAGCTTTGTATATGCTTAATTTGGGATCAGATGGCCGTGTGTGAAAAATGTCCCAGGATATTATTATATTATAGTTCTAGCAATCGTATAGCTTATATGAGTAACAGCTTGTAAATATACCACTTCTGGTATCTTGACTTTAAGAAGAAATCTTGGAGCATCTTTCATAACGCTGCTATACTTTGAGTACATGTGGCAGAACTTGAAACATGCAGATGTCTGATTCACGTTGTTTTCTTTATCGCTGAGCATATTAATGTAAATTGATGAAAAATTATTAACATAAATTGGAATCTAAACATGACAACGCGATATTTGCTTAAGATGCTTTTCTTATTATTTATATAATTGAAAATAACGAATAACATGTTGTTCAATGTTACTTTTATAGACCTAAGCTTACCTTTTATTAAAAATATAACACCTCGTCTTAATTCCTCTGTAAGAGAAGGGCTGGTTAATTTCACTCAGAGTATCGTAATTGCGATTTAAAAGGAAAATGCTGTTAGCATTCTTACCACCATTCCACGTGATCATGGTTTGTACAGCAGCAGTTAGTGACAGTAGCAGACAGCAGTACCTTTTCTGTTCATATAATCAATTATCTATTAATAATTACGCTTCTATTAATGTAATGATAAATATTAAAATGCTTTTCCATAAAACAATAGCACTCCTGGAATTCTTAACTTCTTCAAGAATATCTATTCTGTTTTCTTTCAATTTCGGGTCTCCTCGGAACTGAAAATTGAACTAGTTGCTTGATAGCTTATTCTATACAATTTTGTCCCCAAAGGCAAACGTTGGTTTATACTATGTAGTTCATACAGAATTACTTACTTAGAAATAACTCGTTAAACTTGATACAAGCATAGACGATGTTGCAAAACTAAATGAACTAGCTTATCAGATTCTTAGCCAATCTGACCTGAATTCATGTCTTCTATACAATATATTACATGAAGTGTTTATTTAAACATATATTTCTCTCTTTCTGACATCATTGATATGAAATTTGAAAGAAGAAGACAGAATATTGTTTAAGTAATCACCCTAAAAACTATAGGTAAAAGCCGATTATGTATTGGACAATTTACATATTGATTATTATTGTTTGTTATTATTTTACGGATACAAACAACCAAAATATAGATTATGTTTAGTTATTAGATTATGAGAGTTAGGGAATAGAGATTGCACCTGTGTTTGCGCACACACTTGTGCACTATAATATCTCCTGAATAGTTGGCTCATCTCTCTTGAGATTGGCCGCCGTGGCCGAAATCGGTCTGGAGGACATTATTATTATCATTTAGTTTCATAAGATTTCAAATAAATCATGTATCTTAAATCTGTATAATAATGAATGTTATTCTCAAAGTGATATTCATGAATGATTGTTGTGCTATTAAACTTAGATTGTGAAACTGAGTAATTGGTTATAATTATTTAATTCTCATTCGACATTTACTGTGTAGTAATTTGGGTGACGTAATAATATCTTCCTGATCGATTTCGGCCGCAGTGGCTATTCTCGAATGTATAAAAGTTTTGAATAAGGAATCAGTTCGTTATGAGTATTTTTTTAGTATAACTTTTGTCATTACTTCGTAGAAGTTGAGTCTTCTTCT
Organism: Nymphalis io; assembly: GCF_905147045.1. NCBI lineage: Eukaryota > Metazoa > Arthropoda > Insecta > Lepidoptera > Nymphalidae > Nymphalis > Nymphalis io. The sequence continues at coordinate 10,540,790 of NC_065899.1, forward strand.
TTGTATACTCTTTGAATACTTTTGGTTTTAAAATCCACGCACTTTTAAATAATAAGCTTATATATATACTGCTATGTTACCGTAACAGCCTGTGAATGTCTCACTTTTTTGAGGAGAAGGTTTGGAGCTTATGCCACCACGCTGCTCCAGTGCGGGTTGCTGGAATACACGTGTGGCAGAATTTCAGTGAAATTAGACACATGCAGGTTTCCTTACGATGTTTTCCTTCACCGTAAAACACGAGATGAATTATAATCACAAATTAAGCACATGAAAATTCAGTGGTGCTTGCCTGGGTTCGAGCCCACGATCATCGGTTAAGATTCACGCGTTCTTACCACTGGGCCATCTCGGCTTGCTCGCTCGGCTATATTATCAATCAACAGCCAATCGTTGTCCACTGCTGAACATAGGCCTCTCCCATAGGCTATATTAATGTGTGGTGAATTAGTTTAATTAAATAATAAAGGTATTATTGCCAAATCAATGTTCTTAAACAATTTATATAATCTCAATAAAATTAAATCGATATATTTTATAGATTATTTTATATTTTGTAAAAAAGTTATTCTACCTCTTATTATTATTCTTATTTTTTACAAGTTTATTTAAATTACCTATTGAAATATTTTCTATGTATTAAATTAAAAAAAGGTTACATAACAACTATTTCTTTTAACAATTTCGGTGGTCTTTCTTAATGAGTTAGCACCCAGTTAGGAACGAATCATTCAAAATCGGTGAACACTTTATTTCACCGCAAGACCGTACATAATTTCTTTCCGCATAACGAATCCACAAACAATGGTCGAACATAACCCTCTGTAGCGAATCGAAGAGGTAGTCAAGAGTAGACGGACCAAAAAAAATCATACAATACAACGAGGTACGTGTAAACGTCCCAGTTCTGCACAAATATGTCCACTATTCGCGACGCTGGCCCATAAATTAAAGAGATAAATGGAACTTCAACAATGGTTAAATAAACTTCGTCTTATGAACGAAAATAAGTATTGTTCGGGTGTATGTAAAAAATTAAAATATCATTCACATAAGAGATGTACAATGAATCGGAACATAAAGAGGTTTTTAATAGGGGTGGGTGTTTCGATTCGAGCAAAAAGCCTAGAGTTGAATATTATTCGAAATTTAACGGTCACATTTACTTTATTAAAATAGCATTTCGACTTTTCGTCCCTGTGTAATTTATTTATATTTAATGATTTCGAATGGAGTTGTTTATTGAGAATATTTATAATTCCATTGATACCTGTATCATGAGTAAATGTCCATTTATGATCCTTTTCTACGTCATTTATATTCTACGTTTTTAATAGCGTTTTACTTTGTGCTTCTTAGGTTACGTAAAGATTCTTGTTACCTACATTTCTTAAAAATGTTGTCGTCTTCAGTTAGCTATACTTATTGTTAAATTAATTTGAAACAAATTATAATCATTTTATTGCGGTTGGGTATGGGGTTCTCTTATCATTTGTAGTACATATTTAGTTTAAGTGGATGTAAGACATGTGTCAGATATACTTTATGAACAACTGGAGATCCAAATAAATAAACAAATTATACATAAAACAGTAGAATTTCATATAGAATAAAAGAACATTTGTGAAACAGTACGTTTGAATAAAATTTTATGAAATATCTAAAAACAATTTGATATCAAAAGCGCATTCACACCGGAAGGATTTGCGTAGGAACTGTTAACCAATGTAAACTAAAACTGAGATCACAAAGAAGTGTTCTCGTAAAAACGCCGATGTAAAAATAAGTGTTTACTTTGTCGGAAACATCATACCACTCTCACTTTGAAGTGGCTTCCATTTATACGCAACCCTTCCATCCGCATGTGTAGATAAAACTGATTGTAACTACTTTCTTGATAGTACATTCTCCCCCTGAACGAATACTTGGTGTTTTAATGTTAACGTATATCATATTGAATTTCATATGTCAAAGGCCTAAATTGATGTTACATAAGTTTTATTGTGTTTGTAATAATATTTTTGATTGATTTAATTATAATAAATTTTGATAGTTTTTTTCTATTTTTCTTGTTCTTCTTTCCAAGGTTTCCTTGGCGTGTTGCCATGATGTACTTATTGCAGTATCTTTATTTGAAACGATGCTATTACACAGAGACATCTGACCGCAATTGCTTATTGCTATTTACTTTATTCTGTTTTTCTCAGATCTGGCAATGATTTCTTTCAAATTTGAAAGTTCATAGTACTGTTTTTAAACTTATCTTTTTTTGATATATCGAAGACAAATGATGTTAACTTTCAAAACACTCCTCAATTAAAGCATTTTTCATTAAATTTATGGGGCATACCTTGATTTTCTGAAACCAAAGTCATCTAACTAATTTAAATTTTGTCTCATTGGTCATTGATTAGTGGCAGCGAATGACGCAATGAGTGACCAATGAGCGATCGGTATTTAGACAAATTAGTAGATAGTAAATGTAAATGCGCACATAGACACGATTTAAGTTGTGCCATTTTCATATTAAAGGCTCAATTTTTATCATGATCGAATCGCTTTTTATTGCTGTCATTTTTAGTTACAAAAACAACAAATTATTGTCATATACGCTTTTGCAATCAGCCAGTGTGTCATGATAATTTAATCTTTTTTAATTCTGTGGTTGAAGCGAAATGACTATTCGTTAGTAGATATTATTAAAAAAAAGAAATAATATATAATTGTAAAAGAAACAACTGTTAGATTTGAGTCAAAAATATTTAATTTAATAAATAATATATCAATAATAAATAAATATCAAATTCATGATACTAATATTGGTTTTATTTGCGGCAATATTTAGTTATTTCGAATAAAGATCATTAACACACACTATATTTGTCACATATGTATTATTTATATACACTTCAGAAGAAACGTAATTTGAGCGTTTAATTAATAAATTATTGGTTGATATTAATGGTCATGTAAGTTATTTAGTGCAAAGGTTAACTACTGACTTTCTTGCCGGTTCTTACTGATAGAATTAGCGACGTACAGTTGCTACCTTTTCATTTAATTATCTCTTATAAAATTACGTTTCGATAATACTAGTAAGACTAAATTTGAAATATTTTTTTTTTATTTGACTAGTTTTCACGAGCGGATTTGCTAGAGGTTAGATGTAAAAAAGTAGCATATTTTCTTCCTTGGTTCAAGCTTGTTTTAACAAAATTCATCAAAGTCGATGGTCATCATTTTCAATGGTTTTACCGTGAAAGCGTAACAAACAGACGGATAAAAAGTTGCTTTCACATTTATAATATAAGCATAGATTTCGAATTTTGTAATGCTTAGTGGATAGTAAAATTAAGTTATAGGTTTGTGTTCGAGAAGTTCAAATAATGTATTATTTGTGCATTGTAAATGTCAACATTAGTACACGTAGATATGTATATATTTATATATTATATATGTATTATACATTTAACTATCGGTATGACATATTATGAGATAAAAATATGAAAAAAGAAATGTATACACGCGAATACAACACTAACGAAACATTCGTTAAACGTAATTCATAATATAATTCGATTACTTTAAAGGTATAACTGAAGTAAAATTATAGTGTAGAATTATAAACATCTATTAATAAAACTAAAAAGTATAAGAACAAAGGGTCGAGAATCTCGAGCGAGCTTGACCCTGAGGAGAGAACTCTCCGTAACGTACAGTGCTTCATGAGATTACACAAGAAATTTTGAGGAGAGAATCGTTGTGACAATTAATGAAGAAAAATCTGAAGCATCAAACAGACATTAAATATATTTAATACTATATTAAAAAAAACTGAGTTAGACCAGAACATTTTGACACTAAAAATAAATAAATATATATATATATTTATATATATATATATATATATATATATATATATATATATAATATTTATATTTTCCAATTACACAACAGTTATTGCAGCATTTAAATGCATTTATTCTAAATAAAATCCTCAATATAAACGAACGGATGAATAGAAACACATAGATGTATCTCTCTCATTCTGTTATAAATTATTTTTCATTCTATAGAAGATGAAAGCATTACACAGTTTTGTGGCGTTTACTAGTATGAGAATATAGAACTTCCAGCAGATCGCAGTTATTCGAGATTTTAATTCATTTATACTTAATTAAATCCGCAATATAAACGAACGGATGAATAGAGGCACATGGATGTTTCATTCTACAAAAGAAGAAATCAAAAATCTACAGGGAATGTTTATGCTGTAATTAAACATTGACCAAATATTCGTAAAATATTAATATGACACGCTAAATGTGATAGACACATAAGTATGCCAACCTTAACGAGAATATCAAAATGAATCATATTTTTCTGTGCTAATATTTATTGAATCTCTGTATTTATTTTTTATCTTTTGATTTGTTACGTCACAGGATTGAATTGAGTTTAAAGCTATCAACGGTGAATGTATATTTTACCGAGAAGAACCGTCAACAAACATAGTCAACTATTTACAATTAAATTGAAAAACGCCATCATTTTTAATGTTTATTTGTATGTATTTGAGAAATTATTAAATACAAATAATTCTTTTGTTATAAATAAAAGTTGAAAATTAAATCACCGAATACGAACCCTGCGCTATCGATTTTAGAATCGATGCATTTGTTACATTTTTTATGTCCTTATAAGCAATCCGCCATGTTGGATTCGGGTAAGCACTAATGAATTTCTATGTGCGTAATTTGTTTTTATAACTCGTCTCATGTTCGGCAGGGAAGGAAAACATCACAAAAAGACCGGCGTATCGAATAATATTCTGTCACACGTGTATCCATCAACCTGCATTGGGACAGCCTCATAAATTTAAGGAGAATGTTTTGCAAATTATTCTATGGAATAACAATAAGGTATTCGGATTAATAATATATTTTTTTACTTTATACAGTTTTATATAAAGCGTTTCAAAATATAAAGAGTGGTATAATAGTTGGTTTGGTTAAAACAGATTTGTTTGACCGAACTTAAGTAAGATATTTAAAGCGTTTCTATTTATAGCTTTGTTACCGTAGCTGTTAAATATTAAGTATCAGTCGTTCAACTTTAATTTAAATAACAACTTGATCTATATCTTCTTCGTCAATGAATTTATTAACCTAATATGATAATCATTAATGTTTTAATACTTTAAAAATATACTTAATAGTTAATAAAGTCAAGGCAACCCTATCTAGTGACTATTTTTTGGATTCAGTGTAGTCGATTGATTTATATTATCTACATATATTGTAGTTATTTGTCTGTTAATGCTGTTATCGAAAATTAATTATATCTTCTCAATCACAAGAACATGCCAGTAAGTAGTTTTTTTTAAATTTTATTATGTAGGTAGACTGGCAAGTGTGGCAAAAGTGGCCCCACTTTATGTTAAGTCACCACCGCCCATAGGCATTGCAATGGCATTGTAAGAAAAATTAACTTTCTCTTACATCACCAATGCGCCAACATTGGAACTAAGATGTTATGTTCCTTGTGCCTGTAGTTACACTGGCTCACTCACTCTTAAAACCGGAACACAACGATACTAAGCATTGCCGCTTGGCGGTAGAATATAATTATGTTGAATTGGTTTCAACTAAAAAAAAAAAAAAGCCGAGATGGCCCTGTGGTAAGAACGCGTGAATCTTAACCGTTGATCGTGGGTTCAATCCCGGGCAAGCACCACTGAATTTTCATGTGCTTAATTTGTGATTATAATTCATCTCGTGCTTTACGGTGAAGGAAAACATCGTGAGGAAACCTGCATGTGTCTAATTTCACTGAAATTCTGCCACATGTGAATTCTACCAACCCGCATTGGAGCAGCGTGGTGGAATAAGCTCCAAACCTTCTCCTCAAAAAGAGGAGAGGAGGCCTTTAGCCCAGCAGTGGGACATTCACAGGCTGTTACGGATACGGATACGGTTTCAACTAAGTGAAACTATGAAATGACGGATATACATTATAGGTATATTATTATGCTTTCTCGAATTTGAATCCGCGACCATTGGTTAAGATGTGTATTTTCTATTAATTGATGTAACCTTCATATCTCAGCTTTAACTAAAATTTTATTTTTCATAAGCATATCTTATTTTATTTCAAACTAGGTTGGCCTATTCCATTACATAACCTGCATAATAATTATATTTATACAGAATATAGAATTTATACTCGAAATTTTAAGGATTAAGCATATCATAGACAGTTTATTATAAAATAATAATAATAATAATATCCTGGGACATTTTTCACACACGGCCATCTGATCCCAAATTAAGCTTAAACAAAGCTTGTGCTATGGAAACCAGACAACTGATATACTACATATACTACTTTTCTTTTGTAAATACATACTTATATAGATAATTACACCCAGACTCAGGACAAACAGACATGTTCATGCACACAAATGTCTGTCCTGGGTGGGAATCGAACCCACAACCTTCGGCGTAGAAGGCAAGTATCTACCAACTACGCCAACCAGCTCGTCAAATTATTATTATAGTTATTATGTAACAGAAGAATTTAATACAGATTAGGTGTAATTGCGATCTTTTTAAAATTTATTACTTTTATAAATTTCAAAGCATCGTTTTATATATTAGACAACAACAAGACTGGCCTTTGTCCAACAACAAATAATCCAATGACCACAAATAGACCAGAAGATTAAAATCAAACAAATCAATTCTATTTGTTAAGTAAATGAGCGCCCACCCGTATACTGATAGAGATCATGGTACGTGTTAATAAAATTCTCCCCCATCATGCTCCTATTGTCTCTGACTGCAGATAAAGCAATTTACTTAATTAAAACTCCCACAACGCATACCGAATATTGAGATAAACTACAGTTATTAAGACATTACTGTTTAAACTTGTGCAATGTTTGCTGAGAAGAGTTTGGGAACTAGCTGACTTAAGTGAAATTGATAGCTTACGTTACGTAAGCCTTTGATACCAACTATTCCATTATTATTGTGATTATCGTCATTATTACCTTACATAATACGACGGTCTTTTGGTCATTCAACTCTGTTTGGTAACTATCGTTCAACACAATTAATACTTATTGAAAGCAATACTTAAACATTCATTTTCGTATAATTTACTGCCAATAACTTCATTACCATCTGGCTCGACAGTGATGATATTATTTGATGTATCATATGGGATTGATATCCACTCGAAATTATTAATTGTCATACTGTTTTTTTTTTTCTTAATAATTATTTCATTCATGTGTTACGAACTTTTTATCAGAAACTCTTTTTTAATTACTCATACATATGAAGCCACATTATTATAAGTTAATAGGCTTCTGATTCGAAAGATTTTTAATGCATGTCTTGATTTGCAAGTCTAGAATTAATAAGTTAATATTCGAAAATCAAAAACAGAATACTAAAATTAGTTTGTGTTGCTATAAGTAAGGTAGGAATAAAAAGTATCATTGCTTACAAATTATAAAGTATTTTAGATAAAACATTCTGAATTCTAGGCGTATAGGGCTTTAGCGAGGCAACTGGATAAGACGGATCATCGGATTACATTTCTATATCCAACGTCTGCCTACAGCACTATTATCTTTAGTCAACCCCCCGTGATAGAATGAAATTCTCTAGCCTTATTTTACTGAAGCTAGAAACGAAGTAAATATTTATAAAAAAATCTGGCTATGCGGGCTCATGGTACTCTTTAAGTATTTTATTGAAAGAATTTCTTTTGAATTTTTCACTTTTATCTACATTCTACTTTTCATACATTCCTTTTAAACAAATTTAGATAAAAGTTTTATTTTATTATTTATATCAATTATGAACTTCCTTGACAAAAATTCAATTAATTATTATTGAGATTATATTGCTATTAAAATAATAGTACTTATATTCTAAAAAAAAAAAACAAATAATTATTTTCTTAAATCAACTTTAATAAAATTGATTCACATAATCTGTCACGTGACGCTGGGGGAACTCAAGTTTATTATGAAATACCATCGAAAAATTACGCTAATTGGAATTCGATTTGTTCAAATCTGGGGGTAAACGGTGCGTTATACGATTTCCTCGGGCACCCTTCGATGGTGTTTGAGAAATCAATGAGCCAACCTGATTCCTTTTAAATAATCGCTCTTCGAATTCGAAATACAAATCGTAGTCACATATAAAGTTATAATTTATTACTTTAATATATACTTAATACACGAAGATAATTTTATTATTTGATTATTAATTATTGATATGAATTTGTAATATTTTACAATTTTATAATAATACAATCAAATTATGGGTTCGAATGCGGTCAAGAATAAGTTTAAATTTGTTTTGTTATTATAATTCATTACATAGTCAACATGCATCAGGTGAACTTATATACAAATACAAACTAATAAGCTGCAAACCTTCTTATTAAAGGAATACAAGACCTTTGACCAGACGACGAACGTTGAGATACGGCTGCTTCCGACTTAATATAGTTAATAAATTAATTTTATTTTTTTCATATAATTGGTTTCAATCTCAAATAATATTAAGCGATAATGCTTCAAATGAATGTGGCTCTTAATTTCTTGTAAGTCTGCTTATAATTTTTCGTACGGACTTTAATCGAAAAATAATTAAGTTAAATTCAAACAATGCTTCTTGGTCGTCAAAAATAAATTCCGAGATTATATTTTAAAAAATATGGCATATATAATATATACGCCATATATACGGTCGGTCATTAAACGCGACTCCATACAGATGTTATCAGTTCGTTTGTTCGTGCACTTATAAAACAGCATTTTAACTCTCATAGATAATAAAGTTTAATCGTGTGTAATTTGTATATTTACTGAACGAATAGCTCCATTATAAGCTATAAACGTTACTTTGCAAAATAGCTATGAGTACAATCTTGGTACATTGTTGGTGTTGGAACGTATAATTTGGCCAAATAAAATCAAACAAACATTTTTTTTAGTATCATCGTTTTTTAATACAAATCAAATCGAAATTTAAATAATTCAAGTAGGATTTTGCAAGCACTTGAAACGTCAGTCTACATTATTATATTAAATGTAATATTACCACAGTTTGAGCCGAGATGGCCTAGTGGTCTCATCGTTTTTTAATACAAATCAAATCGAAATTTAAATAATTCAAGTAGGATTTTGCAAGCACTTGAAACGTCAGTCTACATTATTATATTAAATGTAATATTACCACAGTTTGAGCCGAGATGGCCTAGTGGTCAGAATGGGTGAATCGATGATCGTGGGTTCAAACCCGGACAAGCACCACTGAATTTTCATGTGCTTAATTAGTGTTTATAATTTATCTCGTTCTTGTTGGTAAAGGAATCGTTAGGAAACCTGCATGTGTCTAATTTCACTGAAATTCTGCGACATGTGTATTCCACCAAATTGGAGCAGCGTGGTGGAAAAAGCTCCAAACCTTCTGCTCAAAAAAAGGAAAAGAGGCCTTGGCTCAGCAGTGGGACATTCACAAGCTGTCTGGGAGTTTTACTGGCGTTCGCCGCGTGAACTATTAGAGTATTACGATATGAACATTTGAGACCTTTATTCTGCCCGTGCTAAATCGGGATGAGCAGCTAGTTTCAATTGTTTTTGTAAGTACATATTCAATATAGTATTAAATATGAGCTGTGACGTACTTTATGTATTTGAGTTGTGTAAGTGGAATCTCAGACTCGATTTTATTTATACGGTCTAAGAAATTTAGTGAGTTAGTTTTATTTTAATTTAAGTATACAATATTCAGGGCTTTGTGCAACCTCGACTGGGTAGGTACCACCCATCATCAAATATTCTACTGCAAAACAGCAGTACTTGATATTGTTGTGTTCCGGTTTGAAGGGTGAGTGAGCCAGTGTAATTACAGACACAAAGGACATAAAATCATAGTTCCCAAGGTTGGTGGTGCATTGGCTATGTAAGCGATGTTTAACATTTCTTACAATGCCAATGTCTAAGGGCGTTGGTGACCACTTACCATCAGGTGGTCCATATGCTCGTACGCATTCCTATTCAATAAAAAAAAAATAACATAAAGGTAAAATTGATTGTAATGAAACAAAGGAGTTTTATCTGAGTTCAAGAATTACATTAAAATAAAAACTATATCAACATACTCTTTATAGTTTTTATGTTGTGTTCAACCAACCATTTGCAGACGGAGCCAAGTTAACTTTTCTTTGTTGATACATTAAATGCACAAACCCGCAAATTGTGTGTTTTTTAAGTTGTATTTATAAAAGTGTATATTAAAAATAATTATTATTTCTTGTATATAATATTTTTACCGGTTGAAAAACTTTGCTTATAATTCCACATTTATTCGACCCCGACAATATTTTGTGTTCAAGTATTCCGGTTTTGATGGTTAGTGAGTAGTGTTATAATTACAGGCACAAGGGACATAACGACTGTCATCAGATTTCATGGCTTTTGGTGCAATGACGGTAAGGCGGTGATTACTGACACTTAAAGAAATGTAGTATGTTTTTTTTACAATGCCAGTGTGCGAGCAAAGGGTAATAAAAGTGGCCAGCATATCTTTTCAAAAGTATCTACAAATTATGTTTACGATTTTTCCATACAGATTTTTTTACCCCATATCATTTATAAAATGGTTTTAAAAAGCAAACTATATACATCTCCCCTCCTCTTACAACCCGGGTTCCTTCAAACGAGGCGTGAAGAGGCATCTTGCGGGCCGGTAAGGCGGGGACGGCTAGTACAGAACATTCTTCCCGACTGTACTGGCCGTCGTCGCGTTTGGACTCTACTACCACTTACCATCAGGTGGAGTAGAGTCATTTGCCATCCCGGGGTATATAAAAAAAAATCCTAAGCTTAAAGGTAATTTGGTCTTAGCTAATTACATGAAAATAAATTCAACCATGACAACAAGAATTCAGATCGAGCTACTTTACTATTATATTACACTGGCTCACTCACATTTCAAATTGGAGTGTATATTATATATATATTATTAGTATATTTTGTGTTTTTGGGATGAATGTTTGTGGTTTGTATGTTTTAGCAACTCAACATTTTGTCCTTTTAATTTTAACTCCGATAAGAATAATCTAAATTCAAAGAAATTACATTTAAAGCGTATAAAGTGTGAGTAATTTTATTCCTCTTATCAAAAATGACGTCAAACTCACTTCCTTGTATTTTGATAAAAATATCCTCAATGTTATAAATTATTATGGTTATTGCCAAATTTACTCGCTTCGTAGAAATGACCTTTGTCAGGAAGTGTATATTAATTCAACATAGATAATAAAGTTCAAAGAAAAATTATAAAGGTTTTTGAAATTGGAAATTATGAAAGGCGTTAATTATAAGCGTTGTTCAGCTAGTGCTTAGTTAAATACTGATTTCACTGGAGTTAGGACATTCTGGAATCTCGTCTGGACAGGTACCACCCACTCATCAGATATTCTACCGCATAACAGTAGTACTTGGTATTATTTTGTTCCGGTTTGAAATGTGAGTGAGCCAGTGTAATTACAGGCACAAGGGACATAACATCTTAGTCTCCAAAGTTGATAGTGCATTGGCGATGTAAGTGATGGTTAACCTTTCTTACAATGACAATGTCTATGGGCGTTGGAAACACCAACAGGTGGCCCATATGCTCGTCTGATTACTTATTAAAAGAAAACGTATCTTACTCTCATCATTGATTTGACATTCGATAGGAGAAGCATTGTTTAACTAATTTGTACATACAAGTGAAGCCATGTATAATCACATAACTCTAATTAAAATAATGAATATGAAAACACACTTTATATTTCTTTTTATCTCCTTGCAACACTTTATAATTCCATTGCGTCAATTTTAACTAATCTTAAGGTTATGTTAGAAATCTTTGTTGTAGTCAAAATAATCACTTTAAGAATTGTTTCCAATAGCTGTTTTTATATTCACGAATGCATTAAATAGGTATGTATTGATTTGAAATGGTTTTAAGTTACAAATATAGACTGAGGATGAATTAAAGGGCAATGAAGAGTACTTATCCCTTATCGTGAAATTAGCAAATTCAAATTTTAAATTCATATTAAAATAATATTTGAGCGCATTCATTTATTTAAAATTTTATACGTTAAGATTTTTTAATGTAACGTTAAATATTGCTATCTTTGTCTTATGTACCTATGCAGTTAAAAGATACATTTTTAATTTAGTTAATAAAGGAGTGCATTTTTTAAATCGGAATATATTCAAAGGATAAATCAACGCTACTTATTAAATGTTATATAATCAACAACTTAATTAATCGATGGTTTATAATCACATTTATTGTTTCTCACAGCTATAAAATGCAGTAATGCTCGTTCACATTTCACGCGGCTATCCATTGATTTTAATTGATGACATTTATATAATTGCTTCATTGGAAGCGGACTTTCTCGTTGAAAGCCTGTCGATTCTAATGTGCCCAATAAAGATTATAATGTCCAAGTATTGTATCTGGCTTTAATATTAATTAACTGTAGTTTGAAGTTTAATTAGCCGAAGTTTTATGTAAGTGGGTAGGCGGTACATAATCTTTAAATCGTTCAAACTTAAACAAATATTATGTTGGTTGTTAAAATATGTTATCTAATCGTATTTTATACCATTATGACTTCTATATGTAAAGGAATTTATATTCATTTAAAAACGAATGGTACTTAAGAAATGCATTCTGATTTTTAATTAAATATTTTATTTGTTTTCAATTAAATACAATAAATTGAATTTTAATAACATTAAGACTTTATATTGTAGTGTTAAATGTAATTTTATCTGAACGTTTAACTGTCTCGTTGATCTAGTGTTATAATGCCGCAGATCTTGATGGCCTAGGTTCCAACTCCGGGTCGGGACATTAAAGATTCTTTTTATGTTCAAAAATTCCTAGTAGCGGCTCGGAAGTTGACAGTGAAAGCACATAAAGTCCTTGGTCCTGCACGTGATCTTTCCGGTTGTGTAAGATTGTAGTCCCATCGGGATATGAAAGTAATAGAGAGTACACTTTTGTTTGCGTAAATATTAGTCTTTTATGAATAATATGTCTTATGCAATTGGGTAATCTTACTTAGGAATGACCACCGTACTTAAAATTTATTAGGAAGACAGCATATTTTTAAGCAAGAGAGATAGAGACTTCTGAAATGTATAAAGTATTGATGACAAAAAGAGATGCATATATATTTCATTGTAAATTTTCAGTAAAAGAGACATGGTTTTGTAGATTTCGTCACCTATGTTAGGTACAAAATATTCATTACATAGGTGTTTCCTGTTAACTCTAAGACACATCTGGGCTTCATTAGTACGATTTATATGGAAATTGATAATTTGTAGCTTGTGTTTAGTACTACGTTATGCAAATGAGCTTCATTGGGCATAATTACTACATATGGCATACGCTTCTGCGAGCTGGAGGAAAATTGAATTTAGACAATGCTCATTACCAAACAGTGATATAATTTAACGATTTACGTAACATTCGTGGAAAAAATACAATACCTTAAGTATTAAGTTCCGCGTGAACCTCGTTGGCACGGTATCCATGACTGCATTACAAATACATATAATAAAAAAATAGTACACCAAAAATATATATAATTTGAACGATAACATTTGATATTCGATACAAGAGTTTAAGATAGGATTTTGAGTGAGTTGCCGAGTAAATAAGTAACATAAAATAACTATTTTTCATTAAACTAAATATATAATTAAATACCCGGATAAAAATGTCTTGGTGAGGTAACAAAAAAAAAATACGTGTAGGTCTGGCAAAGAAGGATTGAGAGATATAACAAACAAACAAGATAAAAAAATAAAAACTAAAAATCACCTAAATTAACAAAATGAGCTTCCAATCGGTTGCCTTTGAAATTTACATCACAACTGAGAGATGTTTAAAAATTGTCAAATGTTGTCAAGATATAAATTAGAAACGGTGTGTGGCTTAACAAGTTCCATTTTAAATTTCATTTAACAGGAATCAGCTTTCTAACGTAAACAATAACCCAATTCATTTGGTGGTCTAGAATCATAAATTACATTGCGTTTGAACCTACATGTCACCATTTAAAGTTTTTTTAACAAAATAAACAATATTTTGCTACTGTTCCTTTACCATTCAAAGGGATGTTAGTCTTAGTAACCCTATTATGTTTGAAAGAAAACAAATGGTTGAAGTAAATAGTGGTTCGTACAATGAGGTAACCGTTCGCTACTTGTCTAGCTTCCGTGGAATATAATGAAGGTACTACCGGAGTGCATTGTCATTGCCCCATGGGCTTTTAAACAATATCGATTCTTCGTAAAGATCGTATTTCAAAGAAAATTCACGAACAAAGAGATCTGTTCGTCTATTTTAACAAATATACATTTAAATAATAATGTTGCGAGTTTGAACGTTTGGGTTCGATATTTAAAATTATTCTTCAAATGATTAATTGGTGCGTACAAAAATCAAATATATAAACTACTAGCTTTCACCCGCAGCTACATGCAGCTAATGTAAAAGGAAAAGACAAGTGTTAGGTAGCCTCCGTGTAAAGTCGTATTTATTACAAATTTCATAAAAATCCGTTTAGTATTTTTTGCATGAAAGAGTAAAAAATCCATCTGTCCTCACAAACTTTCGCGTTTATAATATTAGTAGGATATGTGTGACGGCCTTACATAATTTTTTTTTAATTGCCTTATTTCACTATCTATTACATGGTCACTCGGTACAAAAAATGTTAGTGCGATTTTTTTTTATATAAAATATTATAAAGAGAAAAACTAATTTAATTTTAATAAATTACAATGGGTTCCTTCGTTTGCGTCGCAACGCTCACTATACGAATAGTAACATTTTTTGCTATCAGTAACAAAAAGCGTTAAAAACATTATAATTCTATACCCTTTGCTTTGTCATCTTTAAATTCATACACGATATTTATTACTTCGCATCAATTAAACATATTCACTGAAATAATTGCTATACACACAAAAGGTAATGTACTATTTCCAAGTCTGTCTCGTAATCAGAAATCTAAAACTTTTGTATTCACATAACATTCAGCGAAATAATAGCCCCAGTATGAAAAACATCAGGTATATCGGATATCAATGCGCAATTTATCTTTTGTGCTCAGTATCTGTTACTGTGACAGAAAAACATCGACAATATTATACAAGTAAAACGCAATCGAATATTTTATTGTATAGAACTTAGTCAAACAAAAAATATACGAACAATTGGCTGTGTAACTTGAATACAGATCATTATCGGACTTTCGAACGCGCTTATCCGTGTCACACAGAGACCGTTCGTCTGTTTAATTATGTGTGTTTTCTTCTCAATTACATCCAAGCAATTTATTGGAAGAGTTAGTAATCTTTCGGATCGTACTTGTGGTGTTCTTCCCAGCTGTTTCATGTAATACTTTTGTAGACAGGGAGGCCTGATGATAAGCCATCACCACCGCCTATAGTATATATTTAGC
This sequence comes from Nymphalis io, assembly GCF_905147045.1. NCBI lineage: Eukaryota > Metazoa > Arthropoda > Insecta > Lepidoptera > Nymphalidae > Nymphalis > Nymphalis io. The sequence goes on from NC_065899.1 coordinate 10,556,366, forward strand.
ATTGTAAGAAGAACTATTCCTATATGATTAAGGTCCAGTAAGATGTCAAATTTAAAAATAAAAATAACAATATCCAACGCATTGGAACCATAATATTCAGTTATGATGCACGTGTTCTAGCCACTGGAAAACCTCGGATCAGCAAATAAATAGTGATTTCTAGATAATCGCATTACGATAAAGTCTTCAGTTCTTAGGAAATACACCTGCAACACTTCATGTTACGTGATAACATATACATATTCTGATATGCACCAAAATAATATGCTAACTGCTGTCAGCTGGTAAGCATGTTTTGAAATTGGATTAATTACTTTCTTAGAATGTATATAAATATTACTGGCCATACATAATTAATTCGTCTTATCTCTAATCAGACGTAACAGAATTATGTAAACATAACCGGTTTTATTTAAATTATTAATAAAATATGTCACGTGATTTAAGTGGTAATTTTATTTAGAACATAGAAAGTTATAAGTACGGAGGAATCTTTAGTTCCGAGAAATAGATAAAATAACAAACATACTTTATTTAGTACGCAAATACTTTATACTTAATAACAAATATAATATTCCAAATTTAAGAGATGACGTACGAATCTTTCTATCATTCTCTTTCATTTCCATTTAACTTGAATATATATTTTAATATTTATATTAAATTGAAACTTTAAATCACGAAGGAATTTGAAAAAGGAATCCTATCATACCTCACTAACTGCTTGTTTGTTTTATAATCTGTGCTGCTTGTATTATTATTTCATATTCGATTTTAAATTAACTTTAAAACTTATATCAAAATTTAATAATAGACAAGTTTTGCTTAATTTATACAATATTAAATAGGCAGTTATGATTCGTGGAGTATGGTTTGATTTTAACTATCCTATTTGTTGAAGGAGATATAGTTTAAATATATAATTTAATGGTTTTGAAAATATTAACAACTAAATTTATTGCCGTTATAAACCTATAAAAATCCAATTTTGAAACAGTGGTAGCTTTACGTTTAAACTAGTTAATTAAAATGTGCTTATACAGAGCCTTCTTGAAAATATTTAGTTTTGGTTTGATTTGTAATCAATATGTGAATTATAATAAGTTTTATATAAAATGTTACGCAATAAAAAAGAGGTTCGTTCTACAAACGAATGATTGATGAAGGACAGATGGTGTAACAGTCCCTAACTGTTACAAAAAAATCAAGGAACTATTTTAAACTTAACTTTATAGAACATTGTATGTATTTGAATTATAAATTATTACATTTCTATATTTATTATAATATTTGAGGATTTTTTTTTATCTTTGATCAATGTAAGATACTTGATATTTGCTGTCTTGATAAATGCATGACATTTGACGGCAAATTATGATAATAATAATAATATCCTGTGACATTTTTCACACACGGCCATCTGATCCCAAAGTAAGCTTGTACAGAGCTTGTACTATGGAAACCAGACAACTGATATACTACATATACTATTTTTCTTTTGTAAATACATACTTATATATATAATTACACTCAGACTCGGGACAAACAGACATGCTCATGTACACAAATATCTGTTCTGGGTGGAAATCGAACCCACAACCTTCGCTGTGAAAGGCAAGCACACCGCCAACCACGCCAACCGGCTCGTTAAAATAATAATATGAAGTTCGTAGGTAAATAAAGTAAAATCGAATTTAAAATAGACATTTCACTTTACTCCTATACTTAAGTGTGTATTGTTAGCGAATACAATGAATTTAAAAAAAGATAGGAAGCATTAAAGTATCGAAATGTATTATAATTTACCACGACTATTGCAATAATTTAAAATGTTATGGTATTTGTGAATTTATTGAAACCGTGGGTGTGATCGATGAAGCGAAACGGCATAAAGTGCAAAGCTTGCGGTGCCTCTTGACACGAAAGAAACACCAGTAATCTATTGACAAAAGACTGCAAATATCGAAATCTCATCCGCTGTAACGTGCTGTAACGGTAGGTGTGGCGTCTGTCCATCATGATAAATACCAAAAAGCGATTTAAATGAAAATCAAATTGTTGTATCTAACGGGCTTTTTGTCAGTTCGCGTGCAAGTTTCACGGTAGGTTAGATTCACTGGTTCGAGAACTCGGCAGCTGTCATCATAACTCGGACAACAGTTCTTTGTTCCCCACACAGATACGACTTCATATAAACGCAGTTTATGTGATATCTTCAAAAGAGATGAGCTCTCAAGATATTAAGTCTCACGCAAAAAAAAATCTATTGTAAAATTTTACACAATAAACTTTGGTCGTATCTTTGGCGCATTAAAAAGTATTCATGTGGTATCATTGTTGGGTCTATCAATGTCCATGTGATCTTGACACTTATACATTTGTCATTTTTCTTACCTTTAAACTTTTTTCGCAATCAAAACGTTGCAACTTCTGTTATTATGGTTATACCCAAAAACATTTCATTTGTAATAAATTTGATGGAAATTAATATTATTATTTAAAAAAACGATTTAGTTCAAATTTAAATTGTAAACTTTGAAGTCGTTCATTGTTGGAATAAAAAGGCGTAGGCTATGTTCCGGTTGACAGTACTGCTACATTAGAATCGTGGCTTTCAAAATTTACCGTGAAAACATTGCATTGTTTCAATCAAAATTCGTTGAGCATCAAGTACGATGACCGCACTTGCTAAATCATGGGGAACATGAAGAAACACATTTTAAAAGTGATAGTGATATTGAAACACCTATAAATAATTATACGAATGTGAAAATATATTCATCATCCTCATTATCTTAATCTTCTGAGAACATTATTATACATCCGCCAAACCGAGCAAGACATTAATAAGGGCTTCTAGAAATGAACATCTTTATCTGCGCTCAAAAAATATAAAAATACAAAGGCATTCTTTGTTAGACGCGATATATCTGTCATACTCCTTGTTAATATACCGCTTCGGTTTTAGTTGCGATCAAAGGGACTTTCTCGCTTAGAATCTCGGTGACAACTAATTGGTTTACCAACAAGCAACAGCAGAATATGGCGTCACCGGTTCTATATTTAAATTCCGTACACACATTAAATATCTTTTGCGCTTGTGAAGCTAATTTAGCTTTTAAAATGTTTCGTCACGTTCGCGGGAGTGGATTCCAATCGTTGGATATATGTGAGACGAACAGGGTCTCCCAAGTTCTACGAAATACTAAACGTTTTTTTGCCCGTAATCATTATTACGTAGAATACAATAATTAACAATTGTCAAATGGAACATTATTATTTAGAATCATATCAATATTTAAAATTCATATATATATTAATACAGGACAACTGTTATAGTAACATAATTCTTCTTTCTCATATATTATAAAGTAGTATTTGAACATTTATAGTGGAGTATCGATGTCGCTTATTAGCAGCAGTTGCAAAACTAGGACATTTTAAAAATGAATTTTCCTTAAGAATCGATACAATGCGGTTGGCGTTGCAAATTGCTTTTATTAGTCAAGTGACTTTTGCCTGTTATATCCGCGATTTTATATGTACTTATATTTTTAAACGAACCTAAAAGGTTAGCGATTTAAAAAGTCATTTTAATGAAATGCTAAAACTTTATTATTACGTACCACTCATTTTAAAGTGGTAATAATTGATTATTGTAATATAATAAATTGATATATTTCGTATAAAATAACATTAATAAATAAAGTACATTACTCAGTAAAATATTATATATAGACAATAAAAAAGCGTTAAGTATTTTATTGATTTCCGTACAGGATATATAAATTTGATTGTATTTTATATAAATGCTAATTTACTTATTTTAATTAATATCTGCAAAACGTTGTGTGTATAACAACACAACATATACAACGGCTATTATTGGCTTAAGCATGTCAATTAGTCCTTGTCAAAATAACACAGAGATTTAAAGTGTTTTCCGTAAATAAAGCTATTATTGATATTTGAAATTCGAACTGAATAGAAAATTACTATCTCATTGAATATAGCAGAAGTTTAAAAATACCTAAAAGTAAAGTAAAGTAACAGCCTGTTAATTTCCCACTGCTGGGCTAAACTCTCCTCTCCCTTTTGAGGAGAAGGTTTGGAGCTTATTCCAGCATGCTGTTCCAATGCGTGTTGGTAGAATACACATGTGGCATAATTTCAATGAAATAAGACACATACAGGTTTCCCCACGATGTTTTCTTTCACCATCAAGCACGAGATGAATTATAAACACAAATTAAGCACATGAAAATTCAGTGGTGCTTGCCCGGGTTTGAACTCACGATCATCAGTTAAGATTCACACGTTCTAACTTTTCGGCTTTTTTAATTTAAAAATACCTACAAGAAATAAAATCTTAGTACGAGTTGTATGACTACATCATGTTAAATATATTAGTTTGTTTTAAAACAAATTGCAGTATAAAACCTTAATTACCCTGGTACAATCAATTTGCAACTTATAAAATATAAATTGCCTATGGTATTTTACTATATAAGTGGGAGGTCACCGTGTTGGTGGGTAAATCTTCAATGTACTCGTAGTTCGTAAATTAATTCACTTGACTGGCGTTCTGAGGCTGTACTAAGGATAAAGATAACGCGGATAAAATATCTTTAATGTTTTAAAAATATATATGAAACAGTTTTATTATAATATTCTTTTTCATATTTGCCGTAAAACTAGTAACAGATTTGGGATAAATAGGATCAGTCCTATCGATGATTAAACATAATCATATTCTGTTATAATTTCACCTCAGAACCTCAGAAACTATAGAATTTAAATATTGTATTTTGTATACACTTTAATATGATGTATTTATTTTTGTTTTTAGTATGGACTAATAATGTCACGGAGTGGCTAGTTTTAAATAAGGATAAAAATGTATAAGCTCCATGTGTCCAAGTGTCTGGTTTATTATTATTATTGAACAGAACGGCATTTTTAGTTATGAGAAATACTGGACTTTGAACGTACCAACATAACGACGAATCTTACTATGGTTTCAAAATTTGCGATTGATTTTGTTTACAATTTTGACAAACAATTCCCTATAAATTATACATTTTATATAAACATTACCAAAGTAAAAAAAATATTCAAGATTTTTTAGAATCAGCTTTCTAGGCCAGAAATTACCCTGCACGTAAAAAATACCACATTGTAATATTAACATTAGACTATAATGAACTGATATACAAATAGGAAATTCGATAGACATAACTGGTACAGTGTTTCCTTTTTTCTGTCATCAGGAATTTTAAATTGGAACGAAGAAGACAAAGGATTACATAGGCGTACAACGTTAAATTAGTAAGGGGGGAAAGTATTTAAATTAAGAACATCTTACTGACGATTGAAGTTATTTATATTTACTTATTTCACTTGTATGAGTATTCTGTCTGTTTGTATTATAAAGGTCATTGTTATAATAACAGCTTATCAGAATATTTGATTTGCATATCAAACACGACAAGTGTAATATGGACCATGTACAACAAGATAAACTCAATTATGAGGGTCTTTCTATTTACACATGACTTAGAAGTTCTGGAAACTTAGAACTAATATCAACAAATGATAATTTTATTACAAATATATAATATAAGCATATGATATTATTCTTATTACTTTATGTTAAGGGAGAAAGAAAATCACGCACAAAGAAATTGGGCAACACCTTTCTTTGTCGCACTTCCAAAAAATGGAATTCTTTACCAGCTCACGTGTTCCTCTACTCTCACAACCTGGGTCTTACAAACGAGGCGTGAAGAGAAATCTTACGGGCCGGCAAGGCAGGGGCGGCTAGTGCAAAACATTCTTCTCAACTGTACTGGCCGACGTCGCGTTTGGATTCTACTACCACATACCATCAGGTGGAGTAGAGTTATTCGCTTTCCCCGAAAATATAAAAAAACCTAATTTAATTCGAATGATACAAACCTATGAAACCTAGCATCCTTTAACTAGACTCCTAACATTTTTGTATTGACATATTACAAGCAGATTGTGTTAATTAAAATATAAGTTAACACAGATTCGAATTCTGTCAAGGAGTTTGAAGAATATCAATTTATAGAAACATTTCAATACCATACAATTTGCTATTTACATTTTTGGAGTATCATGTTTTTCATATAATACATAGAAATAAACAGGCGTTATATTTTAGGCTATTTATTATATTCGAGATATAATTAAATAAATTATTTCTGTAAAGTATTAGCCATACAGACAAACAAAGTTGTCACAGCTAAAACAATATATAAACATAGGCAGTTTCACCGCATATTTAATAAACATTATTTATTTAACATCTTTCCACGGTAATTTTTTTACAATTCCGCTTTGCGCAACCTGCTCGGCCCTTTCTCGGTAACATCACACGCGAACCGGCAAAGTATCAGGTCAATCACTTTGTTCTTGCAACGGGTAACAGCAAATTGCCCACAGTTCATTTATCGATCGTAATAACCGCAAGCGACTGAGCTAATATACAATAGCTAATAAACTAAGCACGCTATTATCATTATAAATTAGTATCTTTTGCTCAAATGGAGTAGGTGCTTACAATTAACCAAAACTATTATATATATATTTGATAATATTTTTAATGCCATAAACTGAAGACCAGTTTTTTGTTATCGGTTTTTATGCATAAAACGTAACAAGCTTGTTGTAATCAAGACATAATAAGGAATTACATCTTAATGTCATGTGATCTTGGTATTTAAATTCATTTTGTCATTTGAAAAATTGTAACTTAAAAATATTATAAGAAAACGATAGAATAAATACCAGGGGTATTAATTCTATCATTTACTATCTCTTTGGTATAATGGTTAGCTTATAAAACTAGATACCCCAAAATCATGGTACAATTTTTAATGGAGATTGTCCTAACATGAACTCAGTTGCAACTTCCAGGTCTGAATTTGGTAACGTTTTGTTCCCGTGGTTTGGAAAGTACAGTTCATTCTCTGGTAACAGATTGTCATTCTATATACGTTAGTGAGGGAATAAAGAGCACTCTGTGTTTGCGCACATACGTGTGCAAGATTAAAGCTTTTGCATACTTGTTTAGATATTGAGATTGGCCACTGTTACCAAAATTCGATCTGTACATTATACTTATGTAAGTACAGAAAATATTTGGACACAGCTCGCAGATTCGCAACAATTATTGGCACATCTGCTCCGTCAGAGCAATAGCAATCCCACCTTAAATATAAAATTCATACATAAGTTCGTTTACCTTTATTAAATTTAAAAAAAAACCTATATAAAATATGTATTGCAGATTTCGATTTTATTACACCAATAAAATGTAACACATGTTGAACAAAGCGCATAAAAAACCCAATTTGCAAAATTTCTATACCATGTCGAGGTCCCCGACGGTCACCGACATAGATGGTCGCATTTAAATGTGCATACAAAATATCGATGCGATACAATGCGAATAGCGGCCTATAACTACAAATTTAAAAGCCGTCGCTAGAAAACATTGTTACCGAATTATAGCTTTTATGTAATATGTTTTAAGGATTATGCACTTCAGAAGATAGGGTTTTATGTCTATCGACTTAAATATGTTTATGCGTACAATACTGGACAATAACGCTGACATGTACTTGAATGCAAAACAGTTTACATGTCATGATGCTTTAACATGGAAACTTTATAGGAAGTACCGTATGCAAATATGTGTCCTTAACGAAGTACGTTTAGATGACTGAAAATATAATAATGACCGAATTTCTATCTAAATTAAATCAGTACGTAATAATTAATAAATAAAAAAAAACTATAACTATACATTTCAATTTATCATTAAAAGATGTTTTGGAATTGAAAAATATTTACAATGGGATTTAAAAGTTACAAAAGCAAAGAATATACTAAACGTATGAGTGAACGTATTGTGAATTCCCCATTCAATGATAATTTGAAAACCAAGCAAATATATAATTTATGAAATGTTCAGTTTCAAAATTTGTAATTTTAACGTTTGGAACAAATGAAGGTTACAAAGAGATATTTTATTGAAGAGAAAAACGTAAAAGTAACCTCTAACTAAATGCCATAGAGCTTAATCATCCGACTCGTACGTTTCCTCAGGATGTTTTCCTTCGGAAAGTATTAGATAAATTATGTGATTTAGCACATAAAATTGTAAGTTAGTGTGGCAGAATTTCATTCGACAGATGTAGGCTTCGTTAAACCGAGTACCAGAGGAATTATGAACATAAAGTATCTGAAAACTCAGTGGTGCAAGTCCCAGGTTTAAATCCATTTTCCACGTTTAATATTCAAGTGTTCTTAGCACAGGACATGTGGGCACTTATGTAAAAGATAGCTTATAATATATGCGTTTTACCCCCATTGTTATTCTGACATAACCTCTCTGACGTCCATTAAAGTAGCTATTAGAGAAACAAACAAGGAACTCCCGCGATAAAATAATTATCGCTTTTATCTTCGCCGAACCTTTGTGAGCACCCATTCCCAAGTCCCGAAGGCAAACATGATATTAAAGAATTTCACAAGACCCCAAACTCATCCCTAAAAAACTAATCTAAAATCGGACAATTTAATGACGTCAGCTAAACTTTTGTTGGCCAAACCGCCTCGAGCGATGCATTTGTTTATACGAAACACCGTGACCGACCTTAAACAAACTCTATAACTATGAAAGTACATCTCTGAGACTAGTGTATCATTAAAAAATACTCATAACACCTGTTGGCAGCACCTGTCATACTGACCCAGAAAAGTTCGTTTACGTAAAAGACATAAATACTTTATCTTTTCTACCGTTAACACTACTTTTTACGGTATAAATGGTCATTTGTTATATGGGCAGGTAAAAATATGGTTACAAGTTTTTGTAATCCTTTTATATTTCTACCTCTTCTTACAACGGACAAATGATACATTTACATAAAAGCACTAGAAGTTACTAAATAATAAGAACGTTAATTGTTTTGACTAATTAACAAAATAATACAACAATGGTGTTACTAAAATGTATAAAATCATTTGGGTATTTCATTAAATTTTATGCGTCGGTATTTTAGGCATGTTTTTCATTTTATGTAGACGTAAATAATTCAGTCTGGAGATCATTATTCCAACATAAGTAGCCGCCAGTTAATTAAGGCACATTGAGGTCGTTCGGACCCCGAGGTATCATTTGCTATTGTGATAGGCCCGCCGGCTCCTTCGGGGTTCAAGGTATTGTTGTTCCATTTTAATAGCAAAAATGATAAATGCCCCCACGAACAGAGGTATCCCATAGTTAATTCACGGCTCGTATTTTTTGCTGTCTTGTTAAAGTATATAAATGTTTCATTGCTTTTTTTTAACAGTACAATAAATGTTAGTTTGTGGAAGAGGTAAAACACTGTCCAGCTAATATGGCAGTAAGCCACTAATTAAACGGTGGGTAGAGAATCGGAACTAGGATTTAGCCTTGAAGAACCCCCACGTTGTAAATTGATGCATTATAAAAAAACTAACTGAAGTAGTATCACATCGGCTTGCGATCAAGGAGTTTTAAGCGTGATTTAACAAAAAGCACAACCCTTTTAAAACGAAGTCATAGTTTAAGCGTCTTAAGTCGACACACTTTCAGTAAACTTAAGTACGCTCTTAGCGGCGATGATACGGCTACCTCCTTATTTAATCCGCTTTTAAAACACCGCAACGCTCTTTTGTTATTCAGCGGAGTAGAAATAATCTTCGCGCGGACTTTAACAAACAATTACCGCAAAGCTATCCATTTCGATGTAGGAGTTCTATTAGAGACATAATTTGCACGTAATAGCGAGAGAACGGCTTATTTAAAAGGTAATCTTTATTTATTTTACATCTTTTATTTTTGTTATTTTTTCTACGGTAATAATGCTATTTATGATATTTGTTGATCTCGTTTATATTTATGATGATATATTTATTTCGATTGCAAAACAAGACGCCATAAATTCAGTGGTTTGACCACACATGACAACAATAAATTACAAAGACAACATAATTAATTGTATCCTACTAAATGCAAACACAGTATGAAAAAATATGTATTCTTTTTTGCTAATATTTTTTGCTAATATTTTAAAAAGTTATTTTAAATAAGGTCTTAATGTATGTATTAATTTTATAATTAACCCTAAAATCAATCTTAAAAAAAGCAATCAAAGGTGATATTTTCATGACCGATTTCGACCACGTATCTATACCACCAATGTTTGATTGTAATATAGAAGTATAGTTCAATAATGCCACAATCTTACAATGTATAGGAGTTTAAAAATTCGAAGAACTTTTGTCTGCTACTAAGATTTTTTTAAGACAATAAATTTTACCGTCTCACCTTGGATTTAAACGAAAGGGCCTCGGGATCTGGCTTATAAGCAAGCCAGTAGAGTAACGAGGCAATTTAGTAGTTTTAGTTATATTGTAGAACAGGAAGGGTTCAGTAAATCTTAATCAGGTCTGTCAATCTTAATGAAATTTATTAAAATGCGTTATTGTTCAACCAGAAACTCCCAGGTCTGGTCTTATTTTAAATTACACAATGGCTCCGATCCACATGTCTATTTTTTGTCCCCGTCAAGTGTATGAAGATTTAACGTCCGACAAGGAAAGGGTTGGCTTAGTTTTTTAAGGGTATATGTTTTAAAACTATCATTTCATCTACGTTTAATATTCAATTCAATGTTTGTTTAGCGACTTTAAGGGACGTCTTATTTCTTAAGAACATGTTCTAAATGCACAATGGTTTTAATTTTTTTACACTTACTTGTACTGACACATACATTTCGATAATAATCAGTATTCAAATATTTTTGATATAATTTTTACTATATAAATTATTTATTTTGAACAATATTTACGGTTTTAAGATAAATATAAAATCAGATAAACACGAATCGTCGCAATACTCACTCGGTTCTATGGCTATAGAATGACGTACGTATCCATCTGCTATTGAAGGAAGTTATGGTAGAAGTGTAACTTAACTCATCACAAATAATTAGAGAAAAAATGAACTAGTCTTACAAAAAATAATACCTCGACACCGTTAGAGTTTCCTTATAAATAAATTCAAAACATTCTTAATTTTTTTTCTTATTCTTAAACATGAATTCATATTTGTCGCCACCATTCGAATGTACATTATATGCAAAAACTTGATTATAAATTTGCTGGACAAGTCTCATCTCCTCTAAGAAAGTTTGTAACTTAATCCACCACGCTTCTCTAGTATGGCAAAATATCACATGCAGGATATCTTAAGATGTTTTCTTGCACATGAAAAATCAAAAGTTTTTTTTTTTATTTAAACGCGCGACCTTCGCGAAGTTTAATTATTATTTCAATATAATATTATTATATAAACAAAAATCATTAATGACCTAATATTATTTTCCTTTTAATTAACAGGTATTCCCATAGCAATCGAGGCAATATCGTCTCACATTAAGCCTACCTTGCATTACCGCTTTGAACACCGGCAGGTATCGCTTTACAAACGTTTTTTTCGTCTCATGCAAAACGTTGATGATCGTCCGCCCGAATTATAATATCAAAAAGCAATCGTTCATTCAGGATTATTGAATAGTCGTTACGATTGCATGGGCGTGGGCCACAATACATCGGGTCTCTTAGAGTCGGACAATTTCAGATCACTCGCATACGAAAGTGGATGTAATATAAATCTTTCCGGTGAGGCACAAACAACGCCCACTCGGCCCGCGGACTCGGTTCAAATACGAATATTAAATTCCGCTCATTCGAAGTCTTTATTTAAACTGGCAAATTGATGCATTTTAGCGTTTATTACCAACTGTACTAAGCGCAGTTTTGATGGACCGCTGCATTCTTTGCCAAAGGCGAGTCTGAATGGGTATTAATTTTTATTACAGGTTCATTGCATTGTACCTTGCAGATGGATCTCTTTTTTGTCGTCCATCAATTTTTTTTTCCCGGACAGTTGAATTGCGGTCGGTTTTAACGTTTGTATTGATCGGTTTCCGAATTTATCTTCAATCATATCTGTGTATTAAAATATTGTGCAAAATTAGTCATCATTTTCAAAACGTGTCATATTATAAAGAGAATATGATTTTGATAATATCAAAGGCGATTACAATTCATTGTCTGTTTAAATGTGTATTAACGTCTCAGTGACAAGCTTTAACGCGTATTTAATTAAACTTTCAGAAATGATATGAAAATAATATCGACGGAACAAATCCTCTGTTATTACATAAGTTAATAACAGTTAACAGAAAGGAAGCGGCGCGTCACATGTGACGTGACGTATCAAATCGCGCTGACATTCAAGTTCAAACGATATCGCGGCAGCCACGACCTCACACTAAGGTAAGTGCTCGAACAGAGGCTAAGCAAAATCGATGTTCATGTTTATAATGAAACAAACAAATAATAACTGAAATTAGAAGAAAATATTCAGAGATATTGTTCTATATTTGAAATATTTTTTCCTCTTAAAGTAATGGATTTTAAATATTTAAGTAACAAACTGAATACTGTCTTTAAAAAATGTAGTTTCGTTTTATGTAGAAACTATAATCCTGCAAATCTGTACTGAAACTATCGAACTATTTGGATGTTTGTAAAACAAAAAACAATTTTCATTTAAATAAATAAGAAAAAAACAATCTCTCGCAGTCAAACTGAAGAATGTACATCATCAAAGCTTACTAAATTCCCAGTAGACAGTGTGTCTCTTTTATTTGTCTTTAGTTAGACAAGGCAACAAAACAATTTTTGTTTAGAAGCTCGCAAGCGTACTGGAACGAATGACACTCATTTGTATCAGACAGTTTAATAGATATAAATATTGTTTATTATTTATTATTAATTTTATATCTAGGTTATATCTAAATGTATAAAATCATTTAAATCATTTTCAAAGTATTCTAATATGATCTTTTACTTAAAAATAAAATTTTGTCAAACCAAATTGTACGTATTTTAAGTTTCAAATTTTAAATTGTATTCACTTTGAATCTTTTATAGGACAGCATCAGTATAAGATAAAGTAAAAATGAACAGATAAAGAAACAAAGTTTCCGTTGTAAGCGAACAGATGTCAAAAGGCACACGACATTGTGTTTTCCCCGAGAATCCTTGAGAGCAGCTCGACATACACGCTGCTTGCCAAGTAATAGCTGTCCAATGGAAAGCAAAGTTCTTTGTCTATTTTCCTTTCGTTTGTCTGAAATGTGAAAGGTCAAAAATTAAAATGCGAACTGTTGTGACTTTTTATAGATGAATAGCTACTTAATATTACACTTATTTATGAACTAGTCGAGATGTCTGAGCGATCGTCTGTGTCATATGTTGAGCATGTTTGGGTAAGCTCTACATCAAATACATTATGCAAATGTTCAAGGTCTTTCCTCCGGTTTACATACGCGTGTGTACAAGACATATCAATGGATTAATAACTGAATAAGATGACCAATTTAAAAAGTCAACGGAATTTGAAATAAGAATTATAAAAAATGACATATTATTTCGTCAAATAACCTTTAGAAAACACGAACTAAGCTTCAAAATGAAATTAACCGCACCACTAACCTAAACAAAGATATCGATTCGTGACAAGACTATTGCTCTTACTATTTGTTCGTACCGGGATAGGTGCATTAGCTTGAAGTGGTCTTGTTCTCACGAGGCTCCGGCTAAACCTTTTAACTATCTGAGTTTCGGGCCACGACCCTATTTATACCATAAAACTGAACTCCTTGACAAGGATGAGTTTGAATTTATGTCCTCGGTAAGGTAACCTGAAGCGCATTGGCTATCTTCGTAAGTTGATTGTTTATCTTCAATAGAAGTTAAACAATGGTTTCATTTTATATGATAGATATAGTTATAGATAGATGCTAGTAATGGTCAAATCTCAACGATTGATTTCGTTGAAATATTTCAATATGAGCTTGGGATTTCTTAACTTTTGTCTGTAGTAGCTATTTTGCTTAAAATTTTAAATACTAGCTGCTCGTCCAGACTTACAGATAAAGTTCAAATAAAGATACGACTCCTATTGCCCTTTTAAAGTTGAAATATACGAAAAAAAATATGTAATAAAGCTATGGTTAAAATTTAAACTTTCTAGATTCAGTAGTTTTGACTATGCCTTGATTGTCAGTCAGGACAATCAAGTAATACGTTTATATTAAATGTGGTTAATTCTCTGTATTTTACGTATATTGAATACTGCGTCATCTTAGTTCATTTAGTCTGTAAATCTAACTCTATTATTAAAACTGGGTACCTTCGTGATTGACAAGAACAATCCTCCCACAATCGTTGGTGGTCGATCATCATTTCATACATTTTGTTTCGTTTTTGTTTATTTAATAGCTACGGCGGTTTCACCCACGTTAAATTACTGCTCCGCCCTCGTGGGTTTGATATTATATCGTCTAAAACCTTCCTAACTATTATGATAAATGCAAAAGTGAATTTGTTTATTTCTAATTAATCTAAATATACATAAATAAGGGTTATTAATTGATATAACGTAATGTTAAAATGATTTAAAGAATTGTATAAATTAAATTTTTAATAGAGCTGTTTCGTGGAATCGTTTCTTTTAGAGGGTGAGAATATTATATTTTTTAATTATATACTATTAAATCCATCCATTTATAATCACAAAAGCCTGTATTTTAAATGAGACAGAAAAATCCTTAAAAAGGGTTACCTAATCCTTGCTGAAAGAAACTAATGTATAACACAATTTTCAATAATTTATTGCCAACCTTATCATTTTGCATAGAAAATAGGTTAGAATTTGTTCTAGAAAGATATGAATTGATACGGGAGTAATTCCATCATATCCTTTTTAGTTTACAACGGCGAAATAAGTATATAAAGTTAATGATGCGCACACAGGTGTACTGTCTTTTCACTCACTCTTATAGTCCGATGAAACAGCAATTTGACATGACTAAAACGAGATATAAGAACAACCATTTTAACTCATTTCTAATACACGGAGATACAGCACTGCGAATTCGCGAATTCAGAATGTTGTTAAACACTTCTTGAACGTGAAATCAAACCCGACCAATTGGCGATGTAAGGAATTATTAATATTTCTAAGAATCTTTTCTTACTGTGTCTATAGGTAGTTACCACTTTCCATCACAAATATGGAACTTACGTTCTTAATTTAATTTCTTTTTTATTCTCATTTTTAATTTATACGTGCCGATGAAAATAATTGTTATGGTCACGACTTATAAGTTACAAGTAACCTCTATTAAAACACGAATTTGCCATTGTTTCACAATACTAACGTTATAATAAAAGCTAATATTTGAATGGGTCATGCAATGAGTTCATTACGCCGATGGACACATTTTGCCGTTGGCGTCGTACAATATCAACCGATAAACAAGCAATTTTTAAGCCAATTACGGCCTCATATTTTCATACGATATATTAACTGTGTACTCATAATAATCTTAAATTATAACTATATATTATAAACATTATATATTGACAGGTATATACTGGTCGTAGGGCTTTGTGCAAGCTCGTCTGGGTAGGTACCACCCACTCATCAGATATTCTACCGCAAAACAGCAATACTTGATATTGTTATGTTCCGGTTTGAAGGGTGAGTGAGCCAGTGTAATTACAGGCACAAGGGACATAAAATCTTAGTTCCCAAGGTTGGTGGCGCATTGGCTATAAGCGATGGTTGACATTTCTTACAATGCCAATGTCTAAGGGCGTTTGGTGACCACTTACCATCAGGTGGCCCATATGCTCGTCCACCTTCCTATTCTATATAAAAAAAAGACATAACATGAAACAAATAAATAATTAAAAAAAATTCTTTTTTATATTACTATATATATTTCTTTTTTAGTTGGTATTAGAAGTTTAATAGTCTAAAAAATAGAGAATATAAAAGACGACACAAAAAGTGTGTAGGAAGTAAACTAATTGAATCAATGAATTTGTTTTATTATATAATATGTTATAATGTGCGACATCACTTAATATTTATCAGCGAAAATAATTTTTTTTTTTCTTCCATATAATAACTTAGAAAAACTTAAACGGCACCCTTTCCATGACTTTATTGGGTGTCCGTTGACACAACTCGCTTTTTGAAGTGCTATAAAAGTAAAAGTTTAATATTTGAAGATGGGATAGTTAAGATAATACCGATGCGATGGCGAGCGATGGCACCTGCACTCATTTAACATAACCACGACAAATGATTTAGAACTCAATTTCATTTGGTACAGAGTTGATTTTCCAGTGCGTTATATTTAGAAAGAGAATACTTGATGTGGTAATCTGGTATGCCAAAGCCATACCATGAGCTGCCTGCATTACACAGCCTGTGATGTGACTATAAAATATCAATATTTTATAAGGGGGCGAGTTATTTTTTTGATTCCTATCTTCAATATTAACACCTTGTTTGTTTATTATAAAGGATGGGATTTTTTATTAATGAATGTCTTTTCATCTTCGCAGCATCTGCCCTACCGAATCTAAATTCGATATGATGACAGTGATTAATTGAATTTCTTGAAGTATTGTGAATTCGATATCGAATTATTTTTATTCCACCTAGATTAATAATTTTAACGTATCAAAATTTAGTTAATTGATTTCATTTTCGTATCCATTATGTTTATTCCTTACATCGTGTTATACGAAGGTGACATTCTTATTTACATGTTAAGTTAACCTATAATTGGTATATACTATGTGATACTACTTTTATATACGCATTATGAAATTGCATTTTTAGTACATAACATTAACTTTCCTAATAAATAAATAAAAATAAACAACCTTTTGAGAGCTGGAGCTGAGGTCGCCCAGTGGTTAGAACACGTTCATCTCAACCGAAGATTGTGGGTTCAGGTCAGGGCAATTACCAATTGGCTTAATTTGTATTTAGACTTTATCTCGTGCGCAACGTTGTAGAAAAGCATTTTGAGAATACTTGCATGTGTTTCACTGATATCTTGCCACAGTTATCCATTAAACCGCATTAGAGCATCGTGGCGGAATAACTTTTTCTCATGGAGTGGATCTTTGCCTAGCAGTGGAATATTTTTAGGCTGTCACTTTACCTTACTAGTAAAGTACTTAGTTATTGAAACTTCAATTGCAAAACATACAATTATTAAATACATAGATAATTTAAAATTAAAGAACTAAAAGCAATATACATTTTAAATGTTATACTATTTCTAAGCAAATATTAACGTTGTATTTGATTTCTATTCTTTCAACTATCACTAGACGAGATCAAGCTTCGAGATCTGATAGCCCGCTGACCTCCATACAAAACACAGGGTCAGACAGGGCGATACAATAAGAACAAAATATACCCAGACAAAAGACTATGGAATTACTTAATAAAATCAATATTTGTATGGTGTTGGTATTGTATGAGTAATAAAAAACGATCACATCTAGATTTTTCATACACACATGTTCATATAGCGAATAAAGTCTTTTAAAAGGCCTTTTTAAACTTTTTAACTTTGATAGTGTCGCGCAAATGGAATAGTTTTTTAAAAAAGTTTTATCCCTACACTTTTCAGCATAGTATTGAGTTACTAAGTTTAGCATTTGAAATTTTATTTCATATTATTTTGTTCATTATATATTGATAGAATAATGAATAATGTATTGAATAATATTGGTTGCATGTTTGAATTTCATTTAGCTGGTTCTATTGGTAGTTAATCTAATTTTCTGAGGCCGCATTGTGTGATTGAGAGATAATTATGCTCATTCGTAAAATTTTTATTCTATGAATGTTTCATATCAATATAGTTTTTTTATTTAATATGTAGAGGCTAAAGTTAGACAACGAATTTAGTAATTCGACAATATTTTTATGGTATTTGTAACGGGATCATTATTTAAAAGTATGTTTTGATTTTAGAAAGAATTTTATGAAATTGTGTTTTTGATTATTTAAAATTCTGTTTCTGACATTCATTCGTGTTTGTTCATACTTATTTCTTAAATACTACAGTTTAGTGTAGTGTTTGTCAGATAGTATTGTCTGAATTAGAATATAAGACTGTCGCTGCAGTCACAATCTTATCCTATAAACCAAAACAATGGAGCTCAAAATATAGCAATTGCATTATTATACAAAGCGTTGGATTTTAGCTTAATGAAATATCCTTTAGTTATGACTTACTTTAGAAATATCGGACAATTTTCTTATGTTCTATGCGGCCACGACTTATTACCTACTTTTTAATTTTCTACTATTCAATGACTATGATTGTCTTGATAAACAATTTCTTGCTGTTTAATGACTTGCACTAACTATAATAATGATAATAATCCTGGGACATTATTCACGCACGGCTATCTGATCTCAAATTAAGCAGAGCTTGTTCTGGAAACCAGTCAACTGGTATACTACATATATTGCTTTTGCAAATACATACTTATATAAACTCAGGACAAACAGACATGTTCACACACAAATGTCTGTCTTGGGTGGCAATCGAAGCTACAACCTTCGGAATGAAAGGCAAGTATCTATCAACCACGCCAACCGGCTCGTCAAACTTCCAGAATAATTTAGACTAGTCCAACTTATTCGGACATTTCAGAGAATGATAACCTCACATCTCGAAGATATGACAGTATACGGCTTAATATAATATAACTATCCGTATAAAAAACTGTGTATTTTATGAGAAAAATCCTAGATCAGGATTTAAAGACTTATAAAAACTATTTTTAAATAGATAGTTTAAGGATAAAATACCAAAACTAAACGCTAACAATGTAAAATAATGAATGTATTTATTCATAAAAATAATTTTGACAAAGTAGACAAGGTATAATATAAAAAGTGACGTAACAAACTGATTCTCATTTTGATTTTTGTGATTCATTTTGTTGATCGCAGCTTAGACACTATGACGCGGCTCGGTCATCTTCATCTGTCATTCTGGAATTAATAAAATTAAAAAAACCTTCAACCCTTATTAAAAAACTGGGCACCCACTAGGCCGACGGTAGTTTTATTTCTTTCCCAACACAAACTGTAGATCGGATCTTGTCCAAAGGGCGCATTTTTTAATCGAAATACTTATGTCATAAAGGTTTAAAAGGGAACACTTTTTAAGGTTATTTTGAATAATATTTCTACTATTAAGGACAATTTATAGCTCGGTCTTTAAAGGGTATTTTATGATGTAGGTTTTGTAGTTAGTGAAGCTTTATAATGCAAAGGGTCTCTTGAACGATTTTATACGGACAACGAAACGATATCATTATGTATTTCATTGTTAAGAAATAGTTAGTTTATATTTGTCACATTTCAAAAGGAATAAAATTTTGGATGAATGACAATTTATTCATTTAGTGGACTTTGAATCTTATGTAGAATTCGTGTTTTATACATATTTAATAGTTAAATTTCAAATGTTTGCCGTGTTTATTATATGTACACGAAATGTTGTTTAAAATATCGAAACTTTGAAAAACAAAACTTGAAAACTATTTTCCTATTTCTGGTCAACGAAAATAAAGTCACGGGTATCAAGCTCTTATTAAATAATTAAACACGAAAGCACAATTTTAATGAACGCACAGTACTGCCGATTCTAATTGCCTTAGGCATACCAACAATTTACTTACTTCCATTATTAAAATCAAAAATACGTTCACACTCGAGTTATAAATTGGCAATGGGCAATAATGTTAGTCGGTTTCTTTTAGCACCTCGTATTACTGTTAATTATTGAATGTTAACAAAGAAGGTGGGCGCACCTGCGTTGTTAAAGTCCCTTTTATGCCGCCGACGTTTGCATTAGCAGCAAAACAAACTACATTTTTTAATTGCCTGACTGATATACTATGTATGACGACACAGATAACATGGGCTATGTTACGTATTTGGGTAAGTGATCGTAAATTGTATGAAAATGTTGATTTAAAAATATTTAAATTAGATCGAATAGAACTGAATATATTTAAGTGATAACTGATGCGTAACCAGTTTTTTACTAATATATCTGTAATTTGAATATCTACTCATTAAAGTGAACTGAGTAAGAGTTTAATCAAGAAAATCAGTTTTATTTATTTATGAGAGCACGTGCCGGGAGGTTCTTGTTCGAGGGATAAAAGTTCTTAACTGCTACGAAAGATGGCGCTGAATCAAATTACGTAAGCGGCATAGAAATTTTAATAAGTACCGTTCGCACTGCCATTTTGTTTTTATTGAAACTAAAATGGGTAGTTGCTTTGACAGCTTGTCAAATTATTAAAGTCTGTTTGAAAATGGAATATCGATTTTAAATAATTCGTTTCATTAAATTATCTTGGTTATTAATCTCATTTTTTAATGAGCAAATCAGCAATACTCCTTCGTGATTCAATTTAAGTTAACTTGACCTTACATCGAGAAATGAATCATAAATCATAATTTATTGCTGGAGCTATTTTCAACTGATCTCAATTTGTTGGTTTTTTATGTGCTACTATTATCGATCGAACGATAAACATTCCTCTCATCGCTACGGGCTGATAGCTAATAATTTTCACGTTATTATATACGTTGAAGTCGAAATTGCAATAAATAAAAATACACCAACACATGAACGTATGATTAACTATTATTTCAAACTAACTTATTATCATACTAGTATTTGAAAAACGGAAACACTTTTGTTTTTTCAATTCAATAAAAAATTGGAAATATATGTATAATATAATCAACTTATTACATAAAATAGGTATACTACCGACTTCATGTTATTAAAATTAAGATTTGTTCCTTATGATATGTTTTTTTAATCTTATTTATATTGCGATTGTTATGGAACTTTTGTATAATAGTTTATAGTTTAATCACAGATATTAGCTTTGTATCATATTACAAGTTTTTTTTAGATAAAGCTTGTTATGTCATAGTTGTCAGCGAGAAAAATTTTAGGTCCAAATGCTTTACTTTACAGTGCTATGACTGTTATACGAAAACTTAGTTTGTGAGATTTGTAGTCCTCTAAAATATATTTCATAGATTGGTATATGGTAACTATTTTTATGTTTAATAAATAAAACGAGGAAAACAAACAATCACAAAGTGTAAAGACATATAGTATTTATCATTATTAAACATTTATGCTTACCTTTCGCTTGCTTGTTTGCTTTAATCAGTTACTTTTAGAGTCGGTGCGCATCAAGGCAAATAAAACATGTCAGATGAGAACCATAATATATTTAATAATAATTACTATTTTTTTGAATCAGCTGAATATAAAAACTTAAGTAGATCTAAATCTAGAAAGGAGAGCATGATCACTAGAAGTTTACTGGTGGTAGGGCTTTGTGAAAGCCCGTCTGGGTAGGTACTATCCACTCATCAGATATTCTACCGCAAAACAGCAGTACTTGGTATGTTGTGTTCCGCTCTCAAGAGTGAGTGAGTCAGTGTAATTACAGGCACAAGGGACATTACATCTTAATTCCCAAGGTAAGTGGCGCATGGGCGATGTAAGCGATGGTTCACATTTCTTACAATGCCAATGTCTATGGGTGTTGGTGACCACTTACAAACAGGTGGCCCATATGCTCGTCCGCCTACCTATTCAATAAAAAAAAGTTGGAAGCATATTGAGTAATAGCAATAATATTGTTAAAACTAAAACCGGTTTTGTATAGCATATTCCAATCAAAGAAGGAGTAAAGATAAATTAACCTTAGATTTACATAAGCTAATAACTTTACTTTATTATGCACTACACACAGTTTTTGAATAATTACAAAGTCATTATTTATTATACAGCACAATTCCACTTATATGCACTTATATTTAGGTTCCGAAGTTCCGATAACAACTTCGCCGACAGTCTAAACGCACTTTTTTCGCGAAAACCTTATGAATATCACAGATAATTTAAGATCTCGACCAATAATATGGCATCAATTCAATGTCAAAGTTATTTATTTGTCTTTACTCCTCTTGTAGTTGGAATAGGCTATATATGTAAGGGGTGCATGTCAGTCACCTCCACGTGGTGCACCCTGTGCAACGGGGTCGACAAGCAATCCGATGTTTTTTTCCGGATTGCTTGTCGACCGCGGCTGAGACTGACGCGGCGGAAGTGCCACGGGCCACTCCTGGTACTTCTCCGTTCAGCAGAATGGACTAGCGAGCGGCTTCGTGGCAAGTAGGTAGACTCCGGGGTCCTTTTGGGCCGCCGGAGAGAAAAGAAGTTGGTCTTCGGGGTCCTTTCAGGCTGGCGGAGACAGGAGGAAGTTGTAAAAGGAGGAGGGAGAGCCGCCTCTCAGTTCGCCCAGTGTCGTCGATACTGGGTGGACATACTGTTAAAAGTCACCGCCTTCTCAAACTCGTTCCCCCAACCAGGCGTGTCAACCTGTGGTGGGACCGATGGCCTTGCCTTCACCAGCTGGGCCAAGAGGAGACAACCTAAATAAAAAACTAGAGGTGGGTCGCTCACCCAAAGCGACGGCCGCTGGCGAGGTCGCGGTGGTAAGCTAACGCGTTCCCGTAACCCCGCCACCATGCGGTGAGGCGGAAACCGGGGAGGTTTTAGTGGGTAGGACGGTGGCCTTCTGCCTTCTGCTTCTGCCACATACCCGTCCCGGTCGTAGTCCAAGCGGGAGGCGTAAATGCCTTTCCTCCTCGAAAACGAAAAAAAAGGCTTTATATATAAATATGAATATCCATAGAATATCCAAGACCTTAATCCATGCTAATTTAACGCCGCTTGCTAGTAAATAACGAATCGATTTAAAATAAATTGACGTATTGTATATGCTTTTATTGTTTAATTTAAACATGGCTTTAGCATATGATATTATGTTAGTAGAAGTTAATGTTATACCAGATGTCCTCGGTGATTTTTTAATCGACTTCTATGAACGGAATAGACTCTGCTTCTGTTCTTTTCTAATATGTATTTTCATATTTTGTTAATGGTGGAAATGTAATAACAATATTACGTTGCAAGTCATATACAGAGTCTTCTATATAAATAATGATGATGTTTATTGTTGGAAGCAGTCGGTTTATTTAAAAAAAAAAACAATCTTCAGCTTTAATATTTTTCTGATAATAAAACCTAGAAGAAAATACTCACAAATAACGATTATTTTAAACCCAAGACATTGATGGCTGGCAGCTTACAAATCAAGGAACGTCATGAGTCAGCGAAATTATAGTATTGTTTTTTTGAGTACCATTGATTCAACGAAACTTGCTAATGGATCTTTATTTTCTTTGGAAAGATGACGAATGCTAAAAATTTTAATAGCAACGAGGTGCTGGTCTTGTTTTATTTATTCCCACCCCACTTTGTATCGGTGCCTGGCGCTCTATAATTATGTGGCAAAAAATAACCTTGGGAAGAAATGCCAGAGAAAAGACGGTGCATTTTTGCATGCGGAAAAAATATTTCCGTTTCAAGATTATATCTTATTATTACACGGTTTTATGATTCATACTTTAATTGATACATAAAACTTACCAATAATAATCTAGCTGAGTTAGCTAGTGGATCTTAACTATTGTCGTTATTGTTGGAATCTATGTAATGATAATTTTGAAAATTTACATATTTCGTTTTGTCGTGAAGAAAAATTTTTGAACGCATTTTGCATATTTTGTGTAGCATTTGCTCAGTTACTTGCTTGAAATCAAAGTCTTTATCTTTGTTAAAAAAAGAAGCATCTACTCTTGCTTATTGATTGACTCATAGTCATTAGCAAAGTTAAAAGTTATGAAAAGTGAAAACTCATTTATGTTTTTACAAATACATTCCCATATCAATTTCGTTATTCCCACAACAAATTATAATTGAAAATAAGCGGAAGTAATATTGCTTACCGATTCCCATAATATATATGGGAAATATGTCAAGTGTAAGAGAAACTCTTTAAAAATATTCCACTGCATTAATAGGGCGCGCGATTTATATAAAACTCACGACTTGTTAAAACTTGATTTTCATAGCTTTAGACTTTTATGCATTGGATCGCGTGTCGTTTTCCTTTTTTAAAATTTCCTTATTTTTAAACAAGGTACACATAATTTTAAATACTTAAGTAATGTTACTCACAATTGATGTTAAAAATATTTGTGAGTTTTCAGTACTTAATTTATTCACCTACATTATTATTTATTGTTTAAAGTTGAGAATTTTATTAGTCGGAGATTAATTTGTAGTAATCTTTGTATAATGTTTGAAGAAAATTCAAGGTTTTTATTTTGTTTATCTTAAAAAATATAACAATTATAATTAGCTAAATAAATCTATAACTATGCCAAATCATTTCTATGACAGCATTTTTTTAAAATTATAAATAGAAGTGTTATCAAATTATCCCGGTCATGAATAATAAAATATTCGCAATTGCTGTTATAACATAAATCGGCCGTCGATCAATTTTAATATTGTCACTCTGAAACCAATTTGTATGCTATTTGAAATAGCAAAATTGTATAAACTTATTTAAATATACCGAAATAGATATTTCGGTATATTTAAATAAATATATTTAAATAATAGAAATAGATATTTAGTTCAATCAAAATTTTGCAAATTATATCATACGATGTTTGATTGATGATTTCCTGTTTAACTAAACTATATATGTAATAATCTTGCTTAATATATTTGCAAATAAACAAATCAATCAAGAATATCTGGCTACTTTGATACGAAAACCGTTTTCAATAGGTATTAACGATGAAAGCTGAGATCATAGACTTACGTTGTGTATTTCTGGAAACAGAGATTTTCTCTTAAAGCAAACAAACTGGTAGTTCATTGGAATGCAAGTGGTTTTCTGTATAAAAAGTTTCATTCAAATATAAAAGTCAGTCATGCCCACTGGCTACTGAGACATCGATAATGAAATCATCTCGTAATTTCTCAGCACAACGATTTTTTATTGTGTCTTCGTGACAGTATTTTCGATGTGACTTATCCGATACCGAATTCCCATAACTTGATTTATACTTTTTTCTATTGTAGATATTTCTGATATTTTATAACGTGAATGGATCACTAGGTTTTTATTTAAAGTATTTTGACGTGACTTTTAAGGAAAATTTAATTAAAACATTCATTCTTCAAATCTGAAAATCCTTTTTATTAAATTGTGGGAGCCATTGTATTAAAATTAAATTATATATATTATTATATTTGCTAACGATTTAAGAACATCTTCGGTACAAAGATGCTCTTTGCTTATAATCTTAATTTTGTTTTAATAAAAGATTCGTTCATGATTTCAAATAAATCGATCGTTGTTCGTAAAATAAAAAAGTAAAAATTTATATTCTTCTGTAATTTAAAGTAATAAAGATAGAAACTCATAATGAGATAAACTAAGATTATTTTGTTCATTAATGAAACTCCTTTTACGAAAACTCGACAATAAACAAAATGTTATGATTTTTTTTATAATTTATTTGATTGAAAAGAAAGTTCCCTTATTTTATAACCGATACATTTCATTGTAAGCTAAGTGACAATAGTTCGATTCAAATCAAAAAGATAATTGAACAGTTTCAACACAATGATTGTTCCGAAAACACACTTCTATATTTGTCTGATAATGATTTGGTTAGTTGCAAGTCCGCCCGCGTTCTCATGCTCCCATTACCCCTACTAACAACTGAACAGTGCATCGGAATTGCCAAGAAAATCACGATAAGTATCTTTCAGTTGTCACGAACCAATTCCGACCAAAACGCTCCCGGTCGAGTTTTGAGTGAGAGGACGTGACCTTTGTGCCTGCTCGAACAACTCGAAGTGTGAAACGCCATGCCTAACCAGCGGGTGGCATGAATTGACCGACCAAATAAATTTCGTTATTATCGAAAACAGAAATGGTGGCCTTGGATATCAGACGTCGATCAAATGCCACACAAATATGCTATCTGATTTGATACGAGCTTGAACTGCGATCACTCATTCCTTTGTTGTGTACGATGTTTGGATAAATAAAAAAAGTCGAACTTAATTTTAAACATACAGACAGAATGATTCGACATTTTTGGTTCGACTATTATGCAAATATTATAATTGTAAAACATCAAAGCGAATACAAAGAGTTATATAATAGAGACGTGCTAAATTGCAAAGATATAAGGTAGAAATTATTACAATTGTTACCGAAGTGTTGTTTAGCGAATGTATTACATAAAGTAATCGTGACTTCGACATATACACGATAAATATTTAAAAACAAAATTGTAGTATGTCAATACATCCGGCAAAGACTAGACTAGTGTTTTTAAAACCACTGTGCCGCGAAATTCTAAAAGTGTGCCGACAAATTTTATTTTATGTTAATATTATTAAATAATATGATTTAAAAAGAAAAATCCTTTTAACATGAATAGATTTTAAATCCATAAAATTTGATTGGGTTCGTAATCTATTACGCAGCAGCAGTCTTACGCAGTGTGTAAGTAAGTAACTAATTTTTAAACTTATATTTTCTTTGTGTGCCGCCAAATTTTAAAATCATTAAAAGTGTGCCGCAACAGAAAAAGTTTGAGAATCACTAGACTAAACAACTTAGTTAATCTTTTATAACTTTATATATATTAAAGTAAAATAAGAAATGTGATTGTAAAAAAAACCTTGTTACTAGAATATTTACAATAGAACTTTATATTTTTATGTATAATAAAATATTTCGAAATCAATTAAGTATATTACCCACGTGTCTATTATAATTTAGTACGCACGTTTTGTCCGTTTAAAATAATTGTATTTTAAAAATGTTGAAATACACGCAAATCTTGTTAAGTAATATGCAACTCAAGATTATTAATATAATTATTTAAATGAAACACATAGGATAATAATTCATTAAATCCATTAAAAAGTAAATATTATAAATTTAAAAAGTAAAATCCATGATGTTAAATGATTTCACTTTTTATATTACAATTGTACTGTATTTCATCTATTGTCCTAATTTCATAAATTATTTACATATTTACAACCTTTTAAACGTTATATATATATATATATATAATATATATATATATATTTTATATTTATATTATACTGATGGTTGAGCTTTGTGCAAGCTCGTCTGGGTAGGTACCATCCACTTATCAGATATTCTACTGCAAAACAGCAGTACTTGTTATTTTTGTGTTCCGGTTTGAAGGGTGAGTGAGCCAGTGTTATTACAGGCACAAGGGACATAACATTTTAGTTCCCAAGGTTAGTGGCGCATTGGTGATGAAGCGAATGTCTATGGGTATTGGTGACCACTTACCATGAGGTGGCCCATATATATGCTCGTCCGTCTTCCTATTTTATATTTAAAAAAAACTATTTTTCTATGTTCAGTGATTTGAAAGGTACTCATGCTTAAATAATCACCCCTCAAACAACATATGTAGGTAAGTTAGCGTTTAGAGTTAGCGATTATGAAATAATAACCTAAAATTATTTATCAATTGCAGAAATCTCGAGTGAAATTATAATATCACGACTTTTAAAATCATCCTGCAGTATATCTTAGTATGTTGCAGGTGGTATTATTATTATACAGGGCTTTGTGCAAGCTCGTCTGGGTAGGTATCAACCACTCATCAGATATCCTAGCGCAAAATAGCAATACTTGATATTGTTGTGTTCCGGTTTGAATGTTGAGTGGGCCAGTGTAATTGATACAGTGTAAACAGACACAAGAAATATAACATCTTAGTTCGCAAAGTTGGTGGCGCGTTGGCGAAAAATAAATAAATATATATATGAATATTAGATATCTTTATTCGATTTGCAGTGCAGACCAGTGCATGTGAATCTTAACTGAAGATTGCATGTTCAAACCCGGGCAAGTAGCACTAAGATTTCATATCCATAATTCATCTCGTGCTTGGCGGTGAACATTGTTAGAAAACCAATCAAATTTTGCATTGTGCCAGTTTACATCACTTTAAATTCATTTGTAGGATATTATATACATGCTATTAATATCTAACAATAATATAATCATTACCATTTACACAAAGCAAGAGAGATATGAATTTAATAAAACAAAAACTTAATTAATAATTTAAAGTGACTTCATGGAATAACTTTAAAAAAAGAAATTAATTTTTCAATCAAAAATCAAGTAGCTAAGTACTTATCTAAATAACTAAACCAATAAATTGCGTTGATTCAATTACAGTAAAGACTATAGAGGCTTATTAGTGACTGCTTTTATAACTTATATAAATCTACAAATACTCAACAAAGGTAATATGAAACGTTTTCATTTTGTTATCTGCGGTCAATTTCTTATCTATAGTTGGGACATTTGGGATGATCGAGAGAGCCAATGGTGCGTTTAACCGTGAAATCCCGAGATAGGTCGGATATTCCCGGATATTGATAGCAGGTATCCACAAACGAGATATAGTTTTGGTAATGTATTAGACATTATCTAATAGAATTGAAAGATATTTCATCGATATACTGGCGGACAGTTGTACTGTATTTCGGATATATAATAATAATAATTATTATTATTAAAGACTAAAGAATCATTGGACTATAGGTAGGTTTTTGTGATTTAATAAATTAAAACCTCATGTGTAAAAGTACATAATATCCTATGTCTTAGAAAAAGATTAGAGTTTATCCCATGACGCTTTATCATGAGATTAATTATAAATATAAGGCGCAGGCTTAAACCCGCGATCATTGCTTAAGTTCCAAGATATCCATCTACTGACCGACCTCATTTAAAATTGTATATAAAGGATAAATGACGCCAATATCTATAATTTGGATCAAATGTCTATTATTTATATAATACGCACGGCTACAGAGCTTAATTTTAAATAAACCGTTTTTTTTAATTTTACTCATATGTTTAACAAAATGACAGTTGTTACAGAAAATACTTTTTGTTATTTTGTTTTGAAAAAACTAAACTGGCCGGTCGGCGGTCATTCAAAGTATGTCACGCCATATGTCGCTCGCGACGAAGCTGACACTTCGAAATCAATTACAAAAAATCAATAACTTCGGACATTATATGACAGAAGGTCAAATACCATAACTAGTTTCGAATACACCAAAACTATTGTAAATCTCTTTTATGGCTGTCTTGGTATATCCGTGACGGTTGAAATATTACTTGGGGCGACTACCTGGCTAGGGTCCATCATTATAGTTCAGTGTGATTGTCGGCGAATAGTTTTTTGAACCTTTTTCATATTCTCCATTTCTCAATATCCAAGGCTGAAAGACAACGGAGCTTATATATGAACACTCTATTTGGTATTTATTAAAATAGCTTTTTCTTTGTCGGTACAATTATTGCTTAAAACAAATAACTTTGGAATTTTTAAGGATGACTTTTTAATGTATGTTAACGTTAATCAATTCCAAATTAAAAATGAATAATTATTTTAATGGTATAATATATACCGGAGTAATAAATTAGGAAATACAAAAAAATACCAATTTCAATTAATTGCTTAATAGCTATTGGTTCATTTATTTATTTTTCTATAAGGATTCAAATAAAAAGTGTATTTAAGATTTAGATAATTTTATTAATTTTTTAATTTATCAGCACGTTTAACAGTCGAGATTTGATTATATTAGGTATATTTGGCTTCAAAGTCAATAACAACAATTTATATACACAATTTCATCTTATCGAATACAGTTTAGGCAATTTGACAATCCATTATCTCACTAGGAGGAATAATAATACCAGCTATGACTAAGTTAATGATGTTATTGACTATGTAGCATTCTATCTATCGAGAAATATCAACATTATTCAAACTTAATTAATGACTAGGAAACTATACAGATATCATTATATTTTACATAATGCTTACCTTACACATATTTACAATATATTTGGTAACAATGAGATAATATACTATACCAAAATACTTAAAGTCCATTCACTTCATATACTGGCAATTTATAAAACTATACAATTAAATTTTATCAGTCTTAAAGGACAACTCCTTTGAACTTAGCGCTAATAAATCTGTTACATTAATCAAATTTAATCAATTCTGAACAATAAGGCTATTTTAATTCCGATACGTATGCGATAGTTTAACAACACAGTCTCTTTATTATATATTTAAACCATCTATGCCCTATGAACTCTACGAGGAACGAATTAGTTATTTCGCCGAATATATCAACCGAAATATTGTAAAATTATCACGTATCTATAAGGCATGGGCAACTAAAATGTAGCCTATTCTACACACGGGCTTGGAATGTACTGTTCCATTAAGAAATATCTTTAAGAGATAACGACATTTGAGTTTTGTAACATGTTATCTGTGTACGGCCGAATGGGTTTGAGGTAAGCAATCATGTACTGAAGATCGGGGTTGTAAATAACCTTGCTCATCGAGTATTGATGGGGAGTGGTGGTTGGGATGTTTTCGTAATGTATTAGACGGCCTAGGTCGACCTGAGTACGGCTGTTCATAATTTTGTGTATCAATTGAAATGTAACTATGGTGTGGATTGTCACCTTCTTGTATTTGACTCGTCAATGTGGTGTTTGTTAACATTGATGTATCGTCTTCTATGTTAATACCAACATTGGCAGTGGTTGGTGTTTGAGGAGGAATCGCATCGTATTTATACCAATGTTCTGGCGCTGTCGGTGATGCGGTATACCGAGAGGGATGCCGTCTGCCATTAGGACATACACCATGGGCATAGTTAATAGTATCCTTATTCCAATGTAAATTTGAAATATCAGGCATAAGAAATCTCATTTTTTCCCAAAACTTTCTCTCTCCCCATAGTAATACATTACAATTTTTTAAATAGTTTTGAAAGTCTAAGTCTAAATTTAAAGCGCTTACATCTGTTGTTAAAATGAAAACAACTCTATGCCGTCTTAAAGAAGGGTGAATCGAAGTGATGACATGTTTTATTGCTTCTTTAAACGAAATCTTAGACCATTCGTTCTGTAAGAAATTAAAAGAAACAAAAACTAAAAGCCTCTTTGATGATTCAGCAGCATTCGTAATTTGCTCTGATAAATAATTTTCGGGTGCATGTTGTAAGTCTCTATAGTGAAAACACATTGTGTAACCAAAGTGTTCCATTTCAGGCGCAACTACTTTTGAAACGAAATCATCATCTAATAAACTATATACAGCATATCCATCGTACAATCTATCCCTATCAAGTTCACTCTCTTGTATTGAAGCACTTTTAAATAGCCTGACTCCATATTTAGAATGAGCCCATAACCTCACATTTTGTCTAAAAGAATATGCTAATGCACCGAATAATAAAATGAGAATTACACTTATTAATACAACAGCTAGAAGAGGTACGAAATTTAATTTAATAGTACTTATTTCATCATATTGATAAGGTTGATTTTCAGTAGGTATAGTATTGTCCATAACACCAGAGTCACGACACTTATCCATCACATCAAACACTGTTATATTTGAAGTCAAACTATTTTCTGCTGAACACAACATTTCTGATGGATCTTCATAGTGCTTCTTAAACCAATTTTGTAGGGACATTAAGTTATCACAGGAACAAGTGAAAGTGTTGCCCCGTACATTCACATTTTCTAAGTGAACGATATGAGCCAACTTCTTATCAAGGTCCAATATTTTGTTTTCTTGTAGATGAGCAATACGCAGGGAAGATAAGTTTTCAAATGTTTTATTAGCAACACTTGTCAACAGGTTATCATTTATATATAACTCTCGCAAATGTTTTGTTTGAGAAAACTCTCCTCCAGATAATTCCGTCAAATGATTATTTTCAAGATGTAGAACATTAAGCGCATGCAATCCATTTAAAGTATCATTATCCATTGAAGCAATATTGCTATTATTTAGGTATAGTTTGTGTAATTTTTTCTTTCCAATAAATAAGTGACTTCCTAAGGCGCCAAAATCATTACCATCAAGATAAAGTTCAGTAGCATCCATTGGTATTTTTTCTGGAACTTCCGTGTATCCAACGTTTGAACAGTCAATAACATTAGAATTCCAATTACTATCATGAAAACAGGAACAACCCTCTGGGCACGTCATTTTACAATCGCAAGCCTCGAAGTCACAACAGAAACAACTTGAAGAACAATGAGTTTCATAAGAACAAAGGAACTGTGTTTCAGGAACATCCATTAAATTCGCTTTCCCACCGTACTTGTTGCTAACGACTTCGCAAGTAATCGAGTCCAAATCTACGAATCGTGGATACTGTCTCATGTGATTCCAAAGATTTATTTTTTGAAGCCAAATCATATGACAGTTACATATAAACGGATTATTTCCGATAAAAAAATTTGGTAATGATCTATGTTTCGGTATGTGAGGCAACGTAAATGCTGATAGTTCAACGGTTCTCAATTTATTGTCCGTAATAACCACTTTTTCCAAATTTCTTTTTTGTATAAATGTACCTGGATGAATGGTGTGAATTTTGTTGTTATTTAAGAAAAGGATCTCTATTGAATCCGGCATAGACCTTTCATCGACGTTTTCTAAGGCATTGTAGCTAACGTCGAGCATTCGGATGTTTTGTTGCACGTTTTGCTCGTTATCTAGTTTTGTTATGTTATTCATATGAATATCTAACCATTCAAGACTCTCTGGCATATAACCGTAATCAAAGTATATAAGTTTGTTGTCAGATATATTTAACCAACCTAAAGTATTTAATTTGTTAAAAACACCTCGAATGTCAGTTAGTCTATTTCCATCAAGACGGATAGCTTTTAACGTTGGGTTCGAGTTAAATGCATCTTGTTCTATTATTTCTATTTTATTAGAAGCTATATTTAGGACTTGTAAAGATGGTAAAGTACTAAATGTATCTTTTGGTATGCTTCTTATATGATTATCGACAAGTCGCAGTCCATATAATTCTTCTAGGCCTTCAAAAGAAGTATTAGTAATTTTCGTAATGTTATTCTTTCCTATGTCAAGAGATTTTAAAAATCGTAATCTCTTAATGCCATTTGGAATCATATTAAGGCTGTTTCCATTTAGACCCAAATCCTGCAAATATGTAATATTTTCAAAGGAACGTTCATGTATTGTAGATATTTCATTGTTATCTAAATACAGTTGACTGAGTACAAACAAATTTGAGAATACATTTTCATTTAATACTTTTATTTTATTGTCAGATATTGAAAGTTGATGCAGATTTTTTAACTCGGAAAACGCTCCATTGCTAATTACTTCAATAGCGTTGTTATCTAAATTCAATACCTGTAGATTATTCAAATCTTGAAATGATTTAGGGTCTAAGCGAGCCAGAGCGTTGTATGATAGATTCAAAATAATTAAACGAATCAATCCAGAGAAGGTGTCTCTGTTGACCCAATCATTTGTGAGACGATTTCTTGATAAATCTAATTTTTCCAGCTGATCAAGTCCTTCTAATAATCCAGGTGCTAATACAGATAAAGAATTATTCGCTAATGATATTTCCTTGATAACACGAGAAGATTGAAACAGTTCTGGGGGGACTGCAACTAATTTGTTTCCAGATAAATTTAAAATTTTCAATGAATTTAACCCGACGAACGCTCGGTCTCCAATTTCATTAATTAAATTATTATGAATTTTCAAGACTTCTAAAGATCTTAAGCTTGAAAGACCATTATCAGGCAGTCTTAAAATATTGTTATGAGATAAGTCAAGCATTTTCAATCCTGTATTACATGATTTACCAGGTGCGATAGGCCCTTTGCCCCAGTCTGAGAATCCAATATCGGAAATATCTTGCATTCTGTTGTTTGTCAAATTTAATGACTCTAAACTAAAAAGCGGACAAAATACTTCAGATGGTAGCATATAAATATTATTATCACCTAAGTCCAGTGATCGAAGTTCCATTAATCCACGAAAACTCTCAGCATGAAATTCTATTGTCATGGCAGGCCAATCTGTATTGTATGACCGTAGAGTCAGACTCGTTAAATCACGTAGCGGTGATAAAACGGTCGCCGGGACATAACGTATTTTGCAGTATTCAATGCGCAGGTCTTCCAATTTTCGTAACTGTCCTAAAAAACTGCCTGTATTCATGTGTAGAGAACTTTCAAAGAAAAGTAAGTCAGAACAAGTCAGTTTCAACTTGTTGATGTTATACGCCTGCGCCGTGGTTATGTTTTTAAATAAGAAGTCTGCTGAACCGATGGTTTTGATATTACACGTGAGAAAGTTAGATTCACTCAACTTTGCGTCCGAATAGTCCCACTGACAGCCGACAGGGGCGGGCGGCGCGGAGCGTGCGCGCGCACCGGCCACCGCAACCAAACACATCCAAACTTTAAACGAAATCATTCCAAATAAGTTCTTGGTCATATTTTCACATTAACACCGTTCATTTGTCACTTAAAATCACTTTTATAATTGTTTAAATAGTTTTTGTCACTTAAAAGTCAATAAATATTACTTTGTTTTGATTATCAAACTACGTATTACAGCGCATGTAAACAGAAACTGCGCGATCGCGGCAAAAGTTTTGACGCAGCCATGCTCCCCTGCGGTCGGGCGGTAACTGACCTACGTAAGTTTGAACGAACGAAAGCCGCATGGGTGTCTAAGAGGGGAGAGAGCGCGGGACGTGAGAGGTCTTTGTATCCATCGGTGGGACCCGCACTGCATCGGCTTATAACAGATGGCATGCCTGTTTTTAAACGTTTAAAAATATTGGTTATGCAGAGAAGAAGACTTATGCCTGCGTGATTCAATGAACACTACTCGAGTTACAGCTCATAGGAGGTCGGACAGCACCTTAAGCACTTACTGTCTGGTAAAAGTTTTTCAATTGTTATAAGTTGACCTCCATTGAAACACATGATATTTATTTCTTTAATATTTCACCTGTATACAATGCCAAATATATGGAACTAAATAAGTTCACAATTTTCATTAAAATTAAAAGAAGTTAGAAAAAAAGCAACTTGAACATAAATAAAATATTTCAATGATATGATTATAATGATATGGTACCACTAGATTATTTACTATTTTTTACAAATTATATATATATCTGGCATTACAAAATATCGAATATGTCATTTACTGTTAAAATTACAACTTTGTGTTACAAGTTATAAGCGACATTAAGCAATCCAATAAAAATAACCTTTGAATAAATAAATAAAATTTATATGAATACCGAATAATAAGTCAGAAGTTGTATTTAAATTTAAAAATAAATAAAAGTAAATATTTAAAAAAAAAAATAGGACTTTCCAAAAATAAATTCCGTCCAAAAATAAAGGCATATAAATTGAAATAAAAGATAAACTAACATTTCTTAGGATACGACAGGAAAAGGAAATACGTATTCGATAAACTTCGACGAGAGGGCGGACACCGATTGAATGCTTTGATTGACAGATCCGAGATAAATAAAAATGAAGTAATAAAGGAATTGCGGTCTACATTTCCTTTGTAAGGACAACTTAGCGGAGTAACAGATGGTTAATAATAAAATAATTTTAATGTCTTGTTATGGAGTTGGAAACTAAAAAAACATCCTTGTACTTTTTAATTTGAGATTTAGTATAACTTAACTTAATAACATTAAAGTTATATGTAAGCTATAGTATTAATAATGCATAGTTATTAATAATGCATATTATTATTATTGATTTAATTCGCCGCATAAAGTTTTCATAAACTTTAATACAATATGATATAATTGCTAAGTGTATTCTAAATTTAATTATAAACACGTAGATACTATTTAATTTTAAAAGTTGTGTTTGTTTTTGTTTAACGAAATGCATAATTTAAATTAATAAGAAAATAAATTATATCCTTATAATTCTTATATAACTTAAGCTCTATGACCAATATTAGCCGTTCTGAAGATTACCTATATTAACTAAAAAGAGACGATTCCACCACAATCACAGATTTTTATTTATTTCTTACGAATATACGTAAGCCTAAAATATTGGACAACAAAGATACGCTTATCAAACGTTATCATACTTTAAGTTGTTATAACTTTTGATACAGTACAGTAACAGTAACAGCCTGTAAATGTCCCACTGCTGGGCTGAGGCCTCCTCTCCCTTTTTTGAGGAGAAGGTTTGGAGCTTATTCCACCACGCTGCTCCAGTGCGGGTTGGTAGAATACACATGTGGCAGAATTTCGATGAAATTAGACACATGCAGGTTTCCTCACGATGTTTTCCTTCACCGAAAAGCACGAGATGAA
Source organism: Nymphalis io (assembly GCF_905147045.1). Classification (NCBI taxonomy): domain Eukaryota; kingdom Metazoa; phylum Arthropoda; class Insecta; order Lepidoptera; family Nymphalidae; genus Nymphalis; species Nymphalis io. The sequence continues at coordinate 10,592,647 of NC_065899.1, forward strand.
TTATAAACAGAAATTAAGCACATGTAAATTCAGAGGTGCTTGCCCGGGTTTGAACCCACGTTCATCGGTTAAGATTCACGCGTTCTTACCACTGGGCCATCTCGACTTATTTAACTTTTGATAGACTCAACTAAACTTGATCAAATAAAGACTAAATGGTAGCTTGGAATACAACTTATTATAATTCCTAAAAATGCGAAAGTGCGTATGTTTGTTTGTTTGTTACGCTTTTACGTCTTAACTACTCAACCGATCATCATTACAGTTTGCATACACTTTGTCAGGGGTAGAGAAAATGATAGAAGCACAACCATAGAGCACCTAACACTTGCCTTAAATGTATAAAAAAATATGATAAGGAATTAAAACATGAAATCAGTAACTAAATGATTGAAATTGTTACTGAGTGAAGTAAATGAATTATGTATTCAATAAAAAAAAAATAAAGCCTACAAAAGCTAGTTAGCTTAAAAACACGTCCATTGAGAAGAGCCTGAGCTATCGTGAGTCACCAAAAGTCATCGGATGCCATGACACGTGCGTGTCGAATTGCATCTACCGTGGGAGACGGTTCAGTATTTAAGGACAACTACACGAGATCTTAATTTTTATAAGAATAAATATAACTGATGTTTTTATATATAAAAACACGACTGCCTTCTCAAAACACGAACGAACTAAATAGTAACGATATTATATGTCAAAATCTGTTCAAGCATTTAAAAGTGGAATAAAGAAACTCATGCATACGTGAATCCTAAAAGAAATTACTCTCCTTTTTTGGAAAGCCATGTGAAAATAAAATGAAAATATTTCTAACTCAGTACAATGTGACTATAATTAAACAACCTTTTGCGCTAGAAACGTTTCATTTTAAAACGTTGTAATCTAGTTCGATGAAAAGTGGGTATTATTTTCTGTTGTAATGGGTATTATTTATTGTAAGCTATGTTTTATGTGTTACAGCGGAGACCACGCTTAGGCAAACGTAGTGTAGAACGCCCTATGACAAGATGGACCGACGATTTAAAAAAGGTGGCAGGTTTGGGATGGATGCGGACTGCCCAAGATCGGGAGGGTTGGCGTTCTATGGAGGAGGCTTACGTCCAGCAGTGGACGGCAAAAGGCTGAAAAAAAATGTTTTATAATAACTATTTATTCATAATATATAATAAGAAAAATATTGTATGTTACGTGTTAGTTATAATACATATTATAGTACTTAAAAGAAATATTATGAAAAAATTGTTTGTTTAAAAAAATGTTTTGGAATAGCGACATAAGAATTGAAACAAATTTAGAAGAACGCTAATGAAAATACCAAAAAAAACCCGTAATATTATAATTGTGTAACGACCCTTAAAGAGAGAGAGACTAGAAAAAACACGGCTTCGCCACAGCGGTTATCTTTTTGTGACAAAAATACTTTAAAATCTGCCATTTTAGAGTACATAATGCCTATTTACGTTATTCGTGGTACAAAATTAAATTATTAAATAACAGCGGTAAATTAAAATACAAAAGTATTGTTATGGTTTTGGTAACCCGGAAATAGCCATATTTACTTAAAAAGAGGCAGTTATTTTGAAAACATAGATAGACACTTAATAATTAATAACTTAGTTATTTAAAATGTTAAATTTTCGAAATAAAGAAAAAAATGTTCTTTAAAAAAATAACAATACTATCTACATTTCATTGGTTGTGCTTAAAAAGTCTTAAATGTAATGAAAAAAGTATTATATGCAAACTAATCTAACCTAACTTTGACCCCTAACGTGTATTCAAAGCGAGAAGATATGGCCAAGGATTCTAAGAAAAGCAGTGCAAGGTCATATTGGAGACCAGTCTATTAATATTCTGAGTCAATATTGAATGTAAACATCTCACGTGCCCGTGACGAACAATATTTACTTGTAATGTATACAATATTACAAGTTATCTTCTGAGTTCGAAAAATCATAAAATCTTCCCAAAAGAACGCCATATATAAACAATATGGGGGGGGGGGGGGTTCAATAAAGAAAAGTCCTCGGTGTTCAAGCTTGCTTCATACAAAATTTGATCAAAATCGGTTCATTGATTTAAACGTGTAACAGTCACAGAATTATTTTCGCATTTATAATATTAGTATAGCTATTTTGACATTTCCTTATAATAACAGATGATATTAATCACCGACCATTGTAACAAAAGTTACAAATTTTGTCAAATGAATTCGGCAATGGAAATTGTGTCGTCTATCCAAAACTTTGCGTTGACAAACTGGAACGAATCAAGATTTCCGGAAGCTTAGTAATTGAAACAGTTCAACAGCGAAACTAAGAAACAAACAATGCGATACGAATCTGGCACCCGAATTGTAACCAAAAAGTATCGAAACAATTGTATTGACCATAACCGTGACTTTTTACGATATTCGGAACTGTTAAAATTCTTTTACTTTACCATTGAAAAAAAAGAAAGGTCCCATTGATATTAAAGTTATTATATTTGGTTCCGTACTCGTTTTAAAACTATTTTTATTATAATATTAGTAAATGTAATAGTTAAATTTATTATATTAGCGTCATATTCAGTGTCTTGTGTTGTCTTTGTAAAAAAAATTACAGCAGAATTTTGAAGTTTCAATATCGGAATGGTTACGGGTCGCCTAGTGATGTAAAAATCTTAGATTCGACCCTAACCCATTGGGCTAATAATCTAATATTTGCACCGTCATCCCTCCTAATAAAATATATTATAGGTTAATTACTAATACTTTAAAAAAACGGGCATTGATTAAATTATAAAAAAAATCGAGTTTCGTCTCGATAAAAGGGATTCCTAATTTGAGAAGAACCAAAAAATGTCTATACAAGGCAATGAAAACGCATTGCCTTTAAAACAATCTACAAATAAACCATAGATTCTTTAGAAATCTATGAAGGGTAATAAAATAAGGTCTCTAGTCTTTAGACAATATATTCGTACCCAAAATTACGTTCCAGCCACCATAAATTTACTTAAACAATAGTTTTTTTTATTTTAGTTTATTGCTATCAACACCACAGCTAATGGACTTTACGATGAAAATACTTTCATCATGAAGACATCTTTCCGAATTGCTTTATTGCTTTACGACAAAGTTGTAAAGTTGGCCACAATCCTAATTCATTATGCGGTATCTGTATCAGTCAAGTTTGCTTTGAAGTAAAAGCTAATGGTGTTATTTTTATTAGAGATTTCTTCGACATCAATCATTATGTCTGTAACAGGACTGTTCTAGATTATATGGAATGTTTGCAATTTTGTACAGCATTTCGATGTTTAATCTAACTAGGTACATTTTTAGAGCCGCTATGGGCTAGTGATTATATTGCGTTAATCTAAAACGATGATCTCCGGTTCAAACCAAAGCACAAGGCAATCACTACTTAATTTTCATGTGCTTAATTTGTGTTTATAATTCATATCGTCAACGGAAAACATCGTGGGGCCTGCATGTGTCTAACTTCAATGAAATTCTGCCATATGAGTATTCAGTAACTCGCATTGGAGCAGCATGGTGGAATAAGCTCCAAACCTTTTCCTCAAAGGGAAATGATGCCTCAGACCAGTAGTGAAACATTCAGAGGCTGTTATTAACTTGTTACTTAATTTTAGGACTTTTACAAATGGAATTATATTATAGAATCCCAACCCATTTTTTATTATTCTCATACAAATAAACGGAACATTTGGTACGCGAACTTCACAATGCCATTTTTTTTTTCTTGTTTGCAACATTATCTCAAACACATATTCGGCTTGTCAAAGTTTAAAAGCTTAATTGTTATTTATAAAATAAGACGTATCTTTCGAGAGTGGCAACACTGAACTTAAAGGCGTTTTAAGAGATAATCGGGACGAAATATTGCTCGCTTCCCGATAAAGGCCTCGGCGAACAGGTACTCCCATGGCACGCTCTGAGTCAAATAACCTGGGACCTAAACAGAAAACGCTTTGTGCTAAAAACGTCGACCCCTTATCTTCGTAAATGGTCCTTCGTCCATAGAGTCAACTACGGGAAGAAGTATAAGCTATTTTATTAATATTAATATAAACATATATATTCAGTTTTTTTTTCTTTATGAAATAATATTCGAGTTTGCTCTTCCATTTAACACTAAAACAACGCTTATATTTTTGGGAATGTATCACTTTTGTACAACTTACAATTAAAAAAATACTTGTTATATATTACTGTAAAAAGTGCCAATAAAACTCTTCTGGAATATTTTTTACATTTATTCATAATTTAATAATCCGTCTATATGTCCTTAATTAGAAATTTTTGGCAGTTGCCCGCGACGCGCAGCCTAAGTTATTAAAGCTATGATTTTTTTTAAGTAATCAAATAAAGTATATTGACGTAATTGACTTTTATGCAAAATATATAATAATAATAATCTATATATATATATATATATATATATATATATATATATATATTATTATATAATATCTATATATATATATGTGTGTTTTTCGTGTAACAAAAATCCAAACAAATAATCTTGCATAAGTTGATGCTTCTATACTTTATATTATATTATAAGTAAGGTGCATTTACAGCGTTATAAAAACGTCTTATGAAACTGAGAAATGTATATTTTGCATTCATTAGTGTTTTCGATAACAGATAAATATCTAAGTAAGCAGTTTAGTTCACTTCAAACAGTTTATAATAAGAAATACTGTCAATTTAACTTTATAAAATTATGATTAGCATGATAAAAACATTTTATACACACCTACGCTGTCTGATATAGCATAATAAAATATAATGTCTGTGAATATGAAAAAATTCCGTGTTAATGATATTATCATTAAATTTAATATTACGTGAAAAACTGTCAACAGATTAGTGAGTTATGTACATATAGGACAAGTTTTTCATTATTATGTTAATATTTAACGATTTGAATATTATAAGTAGCGTTATAAAGACGCTATAACGTTTTATGTTAGATCAAAATATTTTGAAGGTATTTCGATAATTTTTTCGGTACTTGGAAACAGTTCGGTATTATATTGCTTTTATATATTCCCTTCGAATAGGATATCTATCAAATGAAACGCATTTCCATATTCGTGCCGTGTCTCTCGGATTCATGTCTATCGCTGCATCCAACTTCTTGAGGCTTCGCACGAAGTCATCATTCATACGCTGAGATATCATCGTCGCTGGACGAGACTCCGCTTGTTAACAATAAAAACTTTATCCTTACCTTACACAAAATGTATCTCGTGAAAATGTCTCGTGTTCATTTTAGTCGTTTTACGATACAAATATTCGTTGTGCATTAAAATACTTGCCATTGTCCGTTTTGTAAATGTCACTACTGTGTGCTGTATGATTCATTGATATGTGTCGCGGTTCTATATAATAGGCCCTTATTTCGTAGTCTTCATGCCTTATATGTTGAACATTATTACATTCTCTCTGTGTGGTCAGTTTAACTGGACTAAAAATCTGCTAAATTGTATCCCGTATGGCGCATTGTGTTTTTGTCTCAATTCATACAACTCCTCCGCTATGATCTCTATCAGACAATAGAGTGGCTAAGGCCGTTGACCTGGACTACCTACATGTAACAATGCCTGTTTAGGTGAAGTTGACCTCTTTCAACAGGATTTACTTGAAATATCCACCATTATTTTTTTGTGGGTGAGTCACCTGTAATAACGTTAATTAGTAACTAAGGAATCAATTAGCTAATATTCATGTTATACCATTATTCAATTGACTAGAAATCGCAGTAATAAGTCAAGGTAATTAAATAGAGATGAAATAGCGCAGATTGGTAATCAATTGGCGCCCGAGGACGTAATTAACAAGTGCATTAGTTCTGCATTATGCATGACGTCGAATCTGTCCTCTGTTATCTGAACATCCTGCTTACATTCACTTACATAATTAGCAATGTGTGGTTGATTTTAATTTTAATCACATTAAACATTTCCGTTTAAATACCTTATTATTAATTGTAGATTCAAAATTCTTGAATATTTGTATAAGAACTTTTTATATTACTTTTTGTTTTTGATAAATAATCGGAAACTTGCTCAAAGCCCTATCACTAGTTGAAACAGCTCTATGATATACACTCGTACATTAAGTGAAGAGAATCTTAGCAGTTTTAAATTTCAGCGAATTTGATCGGCACAAAAAAAAATATCATAAGAAAATCCTCATGGATCGGAAGTAGCTCTGCCACATTTATTAACCAATTCGCAGTGGAGAAGACCTATTCCCAGTACTGGAACTTTTATTGTTACTGTGTGCTTAGCTATTGTCTTAGTATTATAATAAATCACTATAAACAAACATAATTGTATGGGGCATATTTTTATGCCCTGTGATATAATCAGTACATGATAATGATTGACGTGAACATGGTCAAACTGCTTCTCAACATGATTCGTGATATGTTCTTTTGTTACATCGCAATCCCATGTTTGAAAATATATTCTCACTAGTATGATGCTTACATAAATCTTGACTTGAAAAAATTAACAATAGTGTTATGAGTTCAACTTGAAAATATTATCAGTATTTATAATATGATCTCGTATTATTGTAGTTAGGATGGTAGTTTTTTTATAAATTACGTACCACCGCCCATTGATATTGGCGCCGTAAGGAATATTAACCATTCCTTACATCGCCAAAGCGCCACCAACCTTGGGAACTAAGATGTTATGTCCCTTGTGTCTGTAGTTACACTGGCTCACTCATCCTTCAAACTGGAACACAGCAATTCTAAGTATTGCTGGTTATGTGAATCAATATTTTATATATAAAAAAAATCAGTTTTAATAAAAAATATTATTTCCATGGAATAGCTATAATCAAATATAAATCCATTACAGAATTATTATATCTATATAACCGAATAATGAAAATGTTTATAGGCTTATAATATAAGCAATTATCTGATACGACGACTAGGCAACCTATCTTAAATTGAAGCTAAGCCAGAAACCTTCACACGAGTACCAAAAAGTGTTCAAAGATTTAATTCATTTGAATGAACGATACGTGAACGCATAAACAACAAAGCAGCATAAGTTTTTAAAATTAGAACACATTTTAGATGAACGGGATAAAAATAAGAAAGGAACTAATATGTTTCGTTCCCGGCACTTGACCAGCCCTAGTCAATCCTTTGGGACGCGTACAATTATTTTAATCTTATTAAAATCATCCTTCCATTGTTGTTAGCTTAGTGTGGACATTCCATCTAAATCTATTTATGTATGCTTCATAAATTAATTACACTAATTTGCATTCAATACCCTGTTAATACTATAACTAACGCAATCATTTATTTATTTGTCATTTAATTTATACCCATCAAAGTGTAGAGTGAACGGTTAATGTTTAAATGTGACAATTAGAATTTGGAAATTAAATAACGACTGATTAAATAATTGTTATTTTAAACTCAAACTAAGGGTTAGGTTTCAAATAATTGATATTTTTATTTCTGTGAAATCCTAAGTTTTGAAGTTTTTTAACAAATACATTTTTAATAAACGTAAACGTAATATAAATTGTATTAACAGTTTATTTAAGAGTATATTATCATTACAGTAACAGCCTGTAAATGTCCCACTGCTGGGCTAAGGCCTCCTCTCCCTTTTTGAGGAGAAGGTTTGGAGCTTATTCCACCACGCTGCTCCAGTGCGGATTGGTGGAATACACATGTGGTAGAATTTCGATGAAATTAGACACATGCAGGTTTCCTCACGATGTTTTCCTTCACCGAAAAGCACGAGATGAATTATAAACAGAAATTAAGCACATGTAAATTCAGAGGTGCTTGCCCGGGTTTGAACCCACGTTCATCGGTTAAGATTCACGCGTTCTTACCACTGGGCCATCTCGACTTTTTTATTATTTTTTTTATTATCATTACTTTATTGTTATTGTTAAAGAAAACAAAACTACTTTATAGAGCGTAACAATAATGTAACACCTAAAAGCTATTTTTGGGTAAATTTTTTTTAGCATCCTAGATAACATTTTAGTTACAAAATAGATTAATACGAAAAAAATAGAGTAGAAAAAATTGATTACAAACTTTATATCGAAATTATTATTGAAGCTAAAGAATCAAGCATTCATCTAATTAGTGTTTGCAACAACAATACAAAGGCGTATCTCTTTTATGCCAACGAATGATATTCCACAGATAAAAACGTACAAAATATTCGGACACGTCGCTTGTTATACAAACACGAAGAGATGAGCTGATATCTTGGAAGCGTGGGTGCTTGAGCTGAAAAAAAAGAACCAAAACGATGTGACTAACGTGAACACTGAGACAAATTAGTGATCAGATGCGCTTACTGATTTGTACTAACAACAACGCCAGACGTTGGCTTGAGTCAGTAAGAAGTTGGAAACGAATATGAATTGTAATTAGAATTTAAATATTATTATCAGTTGGTGTTCGTTTTTGTTCACTAAAACTTCTGTATATATAAAAATGAATGTTTGTCGAATATTCTTTCCTAATCCATTCATCGATTTTGATAAAACTTTAGTGAATTGTTCTAGCCCAAAAAGACAAACATTTTTCATTGTATGTTTAATCTTCAATATAAACTTTTTTTTAAATCCTTAATCTACTCACGTGAAGCCGAGTCGGGTAGCTAGTGTACTAAATAAAATTATAATGACATAAATAAATAGCAATAACTCAAAATACATAAATTGAAGTATGATTAATGTTTGAAAGTTAATTATAATTGATATTTTAGATATTTTAAAATTCCGTAACAGCCTGTGAATGTTCCACTGCTGGCTGCTCTAAAGGACTCCTCTCCCTTTTTTGAGGAGAAGGTTTGGAGCTTATTCCACCACGCTGCTCCAGTGTGGGTTGGTGGAATACACATGTGGCAGAAATTCAGTGAAATTAGACACATGCAGATTTCCTCACGATGTTTTCCTTCACCGTAAAGCACGAGATGAATTATAATCACAAATTAAGCACATGAAAATTCAGTGGTACTTGCCCGGGTTTCAACCCGCGGTCATGTATTTTACAATTACATATATAATATTAAACTATATTATAATATGCATAAGTTCACACTTGTAAACACATAAGCTTTATGAGGGAACAAATAGAAATACGGGAATGAGACACAGCCGTAGAAAGATCAGGGGAGGGAGGGAGGCGAGGTAAGTAACATATTGCATTTTGTATTTTTACTACTAATTGACTGATTGATAACTGATTGCAGCTGGTTAGTCTCCCTAGAAAATGGCCGCGGAAATCGGTAAGGAGGAACTACTAATTTATTTATCTGACCCGGAATTCCAATCCAAGATCAAGATCTTCTTTTCTCCCTGGTTTTCCGGTCTCATGTGTGTTTCCTTAATGTTTTATTTTACCACTAATCACGATATTAACTTAAAACGATAATTTATCGAATATATTTATCATACTTTTAATGGTCATAGTTATTTCGTTGATTACTTTTTGATAATCAGGTATTTGTTTTCGTTTGCGTGCGAAACGATGATAAATTCAAGCAATTTTATTTGACACCTGTGAAGTATAGGATATTGTACTCTTAGGAGGTCAAGCTATACCTCAGTTCTAGCTTGACACAAGATAAAGTGTATGGAGAAACGATAGGATATATCATGTAGAAAGTCCTATCAGAAACCGTCCCAATATTTTCTAAATTCGTAATACATAGCAGTTCTTAGCATAAACAATATTTAAAACTAGCTGCGAGGGGTGAATTAAATAAAAAAACCTACGCTTTTTCTTAGGGTTATTTTTATTTAATTCACCCAAAGCTTATTACTAACTAAATTGCATCATAATTGGTCCAGTGGTTTAGCGTAACGAGCAGATAGACAAAGAAACGTATAATTATAGAATTATTATGAATTATATATTTATACAAAAATAATATAAAAAAATATTTTTAGAAATTATGTCTGTTTATTTTTTCTGTGGAAGTATTGTAACATACATATATATCAGTTACTCGAATGTCTTGAGTCGTACGATAATAAGAATTCAAATTAAATAAAAATGAATTAGCAAAACAAACTATGATAAAGAGGCGTAACCAAAATTACATGAACACAGGCATATGAAATGTCGACATTGTGAAGATTAATCTTACAAATCGTTGTTTAACAATAATACAATGCTGACCACATCTCTTAATCATACCTGACTCTTATTATTATGACTGTAAGAACTATATTATTCCAGCAATCTATTACACAATAGTGGCCGACTTTTCTAGTGATTCGTTAGTCGTTTTTTTACGTACGTACTTGTTTATTACCGTTTAGTCATCGTTGTTTAATATTCATCATACCATATACAGATACCGTCTACGATCAATCAAAATAGCTTTCAGTGCCTTTAAATAATGTGCATATACTTTATTTCTTAGGTAATAGAGACTACATTTGCTTGTCAGCATTGAGATAATGATATGATTGAATAAATCAATGTTAATCAATGGGTTGGAATGGACGAGTAGATAATTTTAGCAATAAAAATATTTATTTGTTTTTTAGTACAGCCGTGAATACCCAGTGGTTAGAGCACGTGAATTTAACCCGAAGATTGCGGGTTCAAATCCAATTGCTTTTAAAATTCATCTCGTATTTGACTGGTAAAAGAAAACATCCTGTGGAAACCATAAAAAAATTAACTATCACTACACTGAGCGTGGTAGAAGTATCTCCAAGCCTTCTCCTCAAAAGGAGAGGAATTCTCAAGTACAAGAATGGGACATTTACTTTTTATTGTAAAGAATAAAGTCCTCGTTTTTTTTATAATATCGAAGTAAATATATTTTTATTTGTATCCTAAGTTACAAGTTCTTCATAAAAAATATTGATAAAATAATCTCAATACATGATTTAAAAAGTTTAAATTATATAAAAAATTATTTAACAACAACGTAAAGACTGATATCACTTGAAAGTAAAATGAATCTTGCAAACTAACAGACCATTCATTTATAATCTTGAGAGAAGTCGTTATTGCCTAAAACGAACAATTTATCTTTATTACTTGATAGCAATCATAATTTTGATAGAAAGTTCGAAGAATTTCAGATGAGCGTTAACTTTCTTTTTTATAAATGGGATGTGCATGAGAGTACTTGTTTGTATGAACAATTATTATCAGTTATTACGTTTCGTATAAATAAATGGTCAATAATATTGGCAAATCAATCGTTTACTAGGCTTACGATTTGTTAAAGATGAGAATGTATTTTCTAAATCGTTATTGTGTGCAATTATTATATCCAATAAAGTTAACCTTATTCAATGATTCTCATAAATTTATCTTTCTTGGCGGGCTTGTGCATATTTTCTACCGTCAAACATTCTACCGTCAACTATTTATTTTTTATTGGGACATAACATCTTAGTTAGTAGATATTATGTATTGTAACAATGTTTTATGGCAGTGGTGACCACTTACCATCAGGTAGCCCGTCATTCCGCTAACCCTTTTTTAAATAAAAATAATACTATCCGTTCTGAAAGAACCACCTTAGATCTGTAAAGATAAAGGCGAAAAAAACTCAGTAGATGACTTAAGAATAATAGTAAGATTGAATTTAAGTGCAACGTTCCAGTGTGTAATGATTTTAAATGAAAATTTTCTGACGCAAACTTTGTCTCCTGTAACATATGTTAAGTTGCCAGTGTTAATATATAAAAACGTATCAATGAATTTATTATTTTAAGATATAATATTTACGATCAATGAATTAACAGTTCGTTTTTAATAGTGTTCCGATAAATTATTTTTTTCTGTGGTTTATTTCGCCGCTGTCCTGCGGGTTGGTATAAAAACCTCAGCATCCGGATTCAAACCCAATCCTTTTGATTAAGATCTTACTATTTTATCCATGGAGATATCTCGGCCTGATTTACGGCTATGAACCTTTAATTCTTCGGCATTTTTTAATTTGAAATATACGGAACAATGAGCCTCCCTATTTTTAGTTCCATAGAATCGATTGTCTCGATAGTAATTAATGGTTTTCCTCATCTCAAATGTACGCAGCAGACAAATGACTCTTGGAAGACCAGGTCAGAACTAGATAATGTATCTGGTCACTTTTCCATTAATTTATCGTGGTCAGTAAGCACGATATTAATTCAAGTTTAAGTTTGTTGATGACCTAATAATAAAGAAATTTAAATATAATATTTCGAATGCTTTATTAGTTTAATTTTTAAGATATATTTTTGTGCAGTAATTGTCGTAAATAATAATAGTATTATATTTATAATTTTATCTCATCCACAAGTCCCAAAAAATATTTATTTGTTACAAGTCTGTGGCATTAACAAATTGTTTGCTTTTATTTTGAATCGCCATTTTTTAATCAAATGTTACAGATTAAGTTGAACGTGAAAATACTAATAGTTTCGAATGTCGATTCATCCAGAAGAAACGATAAGAAACTAACAGTCTTACTCATAAACGTTTAGCGGGTGATTAGGTAAGCAATGCTATCTTCTTCTTTCGATTATATTTCGGCGATTATATATCGGCGGTAGGTGATAGGTACCCTATCCTTTTCCGTAACCCTAACAACGCATATGCAAAATTTCATTATGATCGGTTTCGTATATTTGTAATTTAGATATTCTTTCAAATACTACGAATAAAAAAATCTGTCTAAACATTCACATGTCCTGTTATAGTTCATACGAGTATTTACGATAGCCCGCCCGCTGCATATAGGCAGATGCCACACATGTTCAGCCTTAATTCGAATAGATGATATATAGGGTTGTCCCTGTAAGAATAATTGTTGTTCCTTAATTCCTCATCAAACATGTATTTACATGCGACCAACTGTCATTCCGTGATACAGTATATCTTAATTTTTTGTTTAAATTAAATAACTGCCTGTACAAATGTTAGGTCCTTATAATAAAAAAAATATATAAAAAGCAGGTTCTATATTAATTCAGTGTGTTAGATATTTAAAAACAAAGTTGCAAAAGGGCATTGTGTTATATTCCAGGACCTATGTCTCTTTTCGTATATATAATTTGTCTGAGGTAGTGAGTAAGCTAGTGTTACCGAGAATAATATATAAATGACACAAAAAGGACTTGTTCCTTGTTCTTCCAAACTTGAAAATCACCTCAGCATACAAACGTATAATGTCCGATAGTTATATGCAATATTGACTATAATATTTATAACATTTAAACAATGCAAGAATCAAAATAGCCTATCATTTAAATATGTTTTCAATATTTCACGCGTGGGATACTCAGTTAGCTACCACAGAATAACGCTGCCGATATTCTTTAGTTATTTACGTCTCAATTTTATAAAAACACACTTGTACTTGTACCCTGTATTAAACTAAATAAGCTTATTATATAGTCACTCGCGTCATAGATAAGCAATCTAACGGTTTCGTAAGTGTGACTCATAGTTGATAAAATTATGAAGGCAACAATACCATTATTATCGGATTAAATGCAATCGAAACAAAGAATTGCAGTGGCATTGACTTTCTAATATAATTTTGATTAACATCTCGATATAAAAGAAATTTGTCAATTTACTGAAATTAAAAAAGCACACGGAGTTTTACATGCGTATATGTGTGTGTGTGTTTTCAATGTATAGGTAAGACAACAAATAAAATATAAATATTTTGTTTGTTTTAGCTTTGTTGCACCGCAAAAAAAAACAGTTATAGTCGTAAAAATTTGAATGTATTAAGTTAACATGATAAGGATATACGTGTACATGCGAAATTCTGCCACATGCGCTTCACCAACCAGCTTTGCTAAAATGGCGTTGAGTAAGCTCTAAAATATCTCATCAAGAGGAAAGAGACATTTGTTACTTTTTACTTAAAGCTAATTTAAATGACTACATTTTTACGTTTTTAATATTGTGCAAATTACAAAATAATAATTATATTATAATTGTGTATTAATAATGTACATTTTTTTATCAGCCCTGACTTTAAAATTCACATTAATGCTTACTAACAAGTACAGAGCGGTCCATTGGCAATATTGATATAAATTGATTACGACTCGTCGCGACATACATTAATATGCCTCGACGCAAATACCTTATCTTCATTCATTACAAATAATGATACTGACCACGAGTTTGTTAATCTCAATCGTTTTGTCCCTTGATTTATGACTCGTTTTATGCCGCCCTCATGAAACAGTTTGTTGTATTAAATTTAATAGTCGATAATCGTATACGAAGTACAGTGAGCGAGTTGCTTGTTAATTGTTATCTGAACGAATACACGGTCTTGATTACGTAAGTGGAATAGAAATTATTTGGAACGATTTAAAAATTACTGTTATTTATATCGTGAGTTGAATGCTCAATCATATTAAATGTTTTAAAAGATTGTTTATTAGTTGTTTTTTTAAATGATATCTTTATACAGGTACAAAAAAAAACTCTTTTGTAGGCCAATGGATATGCATTAATAAACGTTATGAAATTACTATCAACTCCTTAATACCAGACTTTGGGTATAAAATATATCTAAAAGACGATAGTTATTTGACAAACAATTTGTAAAAGTCGCGATATCTTAATAGATAACGATTTAGGCTGTATTTTTTAAATTTTATACACATTCACCGCCCAAATTTGTACTGTAAGAAACATTTATCTTTACTTACACCTGTAACATTCCTTTATTCATTGAAACTTATAAATTCTTTGTGCTTTTAATAAGACAATACAGTCACATACTTTACTAATTTAATGTAAAATAGAACAAAATTAAAAGCTTACAACCTTTATTTATAAAAAAAAGATCCTCACAAAAATTTTATTACAAAATAAATTATAAAAAAGGCGAAAGGGCTTATAAAAATTCTAACTGTGAGAGCATTTTGTAATCTTATTTGTGACTTTGAATTTTAGGAGCTTAATTCATTTACTGTCTTTACATCGCTCCCTTGTGAAATCGCATCGTAAAGAAAATATTGAAGTATCTCACGGGGCCAGTTATTTAAATATACCATTTAGTATTCTCTCTTGATATATTTTTTATAGGTGTTTATCTACGTATTTTAAAATAATTTAGTTAATGCGATATGATATCTCAATTAGTGTACAAACTACGTTGCTAGTCTGATGACTAAAAATTAGTGGTCTTGTAAAGCCGTGACACCAATAAATGAGATTGGGAATAAGTGCATATGTGTTTGCACAGACACTATGCAAAACATCAACAATCAATAATAATTTGAACATAGGGGCTCTCACAAGGTGTGCCATAGCTCCCGGTTCTCCGCCTCTTGTTGGGTCCCGCCACTTTCTTGGTCCACTTAGCTGGAGAGTGGCTTACGCTGTGCTTGCCGATCTGCGGTCACCACTAAAAGTTTTGTTACTTGAATACATTTGTACACATAAATAAACGAAAAATAATATTATTGGCTAATGAACTAGAGAGTTTGTAATAACGACATATATACACTGTAAACAGCTGAAGTTGCGTCATTTTTCGTTAGATTATTATCTTAAATGTTATTGTATTTTTTTAAAGTTTTAACAACTAGAGTAATAAATAAGGCCATAGAATAATCAAATTAATTAGTATACTCACTATACATAGGAATCAACAATTTATTTGAACATATGTATTAAATACATTAATTGCTTTCTGTCAACAAAAAGAAATACAATTAAAATAAACCATTCATTCTGATTATGTGTTATACAGACCACTTTTTATCGTTAATATGCAGCAATAGAATAAACAGATTACATGCAGCCGATCAATTTTTCGCCCATTAGCTTCATAAAGGCAGTTACCATTACGACCAAGTGCAAGGTCAGAAGTTACCCCTTGACTATCAATTTTACGTAAATAATCTACCAGCTTTCGCAGAACACAATAATAAAAGATGGCACCATGATTGATCGTTGTGTTTTCTGACTTTAGTATAATAATTCAATGCAAGAAATGTCGGATATGACATGATTAAATAATTTTTTCTATATATTTGTTTGATATGTTGCAAAAATTAATACGAATCTTTAAAAATCTCTCAACTAAAATTCTGACAAAAGTGTAATTTATTCGAATGCTATGTCGAAAAATATATAAATAATAGTATCAAATAGTATTGTATTATTCAAAATCGAGAGAAGATACCGACTTTAAATGTGCTTAATTTGGTTTTATAATTCAACTCGTACTAAGCGGTGTAGAAAAACTTCTCGGTGACCTAGCATGTGTCGAATAAAAAATATAAAAATAAAAATTCCTGTATCCGTATAATGTATGTAATTCATTCGAGTAGGCATTATTTTAGTATTTATATTCATTAAAGCATGAGTAAAATTCTGCCACAGGTGTATACACCAACCCATATTCGAGCAGCCTAGTGGAATAAGCCCCAAACTATTTCTTCCATAGGAACAGCTCAGCAGTGGGACATTAACAGTACTGATTTTTACTTTTCTATATTCCTTAACCGGCTACCCTGTATCACAAATGAACTTTACACCTTATTTATTAAATCCATTAAGGGTATACCAAATAAAAATATATACAAACATGGCTTTCTTGTAAGACCATCGCGTAACAACTTTTCATAGTAACCTACGTGTAAATGTGAAGCAATCAACATTTATTCGACAGTGCAAAGAGACAATCACTGTTCTCTGATTGTAGTCGATAATGATAGTTAAGGAATAGACTGATAAATCAATCGATGACCTCGATTTATACCAATCAAATCGAATCGCTCAAACTCCAATTTGACTTGTGTCAAACGATGATTGGTTGCAACACTGGCTATGCCTAATTGGCTGAATGAATTTCATTCGTGTGTTCATGTGGTTTACGCAAGTGTGTCGGCTTAAAATGGATATGATCATAGTCACTCCTTACAGATGTACCTAATAGCTAAACAAAATAACTTGACGATTGACATCTCTAACAGGTTTATTTACTAAGATAGATGAGCAAAAGTGTCACTCAATGGCAATACGCTATCGTGGCCCCGGATCGTAAGAAAAATTATTCACCTCATACACTTTTATTTGATTCTAAATACGGCATCAAAAGATGGCTTCTCATGCGCGGCCGACGATCACGGACACCTCCACACCGCATCTAGCTTAGGCACCAACGATGCGTGATGGTCTGAGTTGGTCTTAAGATTCGAAGCGATTTTAAATTTCAAAGTGATAAAGAACGTGTCGCTGCAGTCGTAGATCTTATTATTTACCAATTAAAGAAAATATTGTATACGATTATTCCAAATATTAACAATAATGAACTGAAATGTAAAGCAGAACTAATCATTTCAAATGACTTCCCAAAAGTTATTGTCTCAAATTTTGAATTGCCTCATAAATTCCTCACCACGTCCATACATCTTCGTTACTCTCCGCGTAGTTGAATAGGCAGTGTGATTGCAACCAACACTTTGGCCTTTGTTTCGAGCACACGTCGCGGCGCTATCTATCACTGCTCAGCCCGCGAACCAATTTGTTAGTTTACAATTTATTCTTGTACCAGGAATGCCGGCAAAAAGATTTTCCTAACGTGAAACATGACTTCGTTATTCCTGATATGCAATAAATTTTAATGGATATCCTATTGCTCTGGCTCATTTGTTCTTGTATATTTTGTAACGATTAGTCATAATATTAGTATTACTTATAGATCTTGTCATAATATTATCATTAATGTAAACGATAATGGTTGTTTTGAAAATATCGATATTGCTTCAATAAGTTGGCTTCATTATATTTAAGAAATATGGTGATTTATATTTACAATGAATCTTCGTACGAAACGCCCTTGAATAGAGATAAAATTAGCTGCTTACAGAGTGTTCGGAATGGAAACACTGCAAAATACCAAACACCGGCCATCTGTCGACAATTTCTTGAAAAATAAAACAAAAAACTTTTTAAAAGCCAGATCCAGGATTTGAACCTAGGGCATAGAAAGTTATAATAGCAACTAGAATAGTACTAAAGACAATTTATATGTGATACACGAACACTAATCTTTAATTTATTTGATCGCACATAAAAGCAAATTAACTTTTACAACGAAATGTTTTATCATAAACTCAAAACATTCAAGTATTATTACTTTTATATCACTAACCAGTAAACGAAGTCTGTACATCCGATCGTAAGTCTTTCATCTGATCACACCGTTTCATTTCTATGAAAGCTATAATAATAAAGTTTTTATTGCTATTCATTCGCGGCAAACACTTACCGTTCGAAAAAAAAAAAATCTTTAGTAGAGAGGTTATAGTGTAAGAGCGTCTTGTCAGGTTTGATCGTTCCCATTTGATTTATTGGTCGGAGATATACATACATAGTGAGGTCATGCTCAGCATCCGTCATGTGGACAGCCTATAAAACTTGCTATACGTCATGCATTTGTTTTATGTAACTATCGAATATTGACAGGCACAAATTTGGAGCCAATCTTGTTTGTTATTTGAATGAGAAATAACGAAAGATCGAGCACTGTTTGTTGTGTTCATTATTATTTAAACAAGATACGTCGAAATAAATGACAAGTAAGTTTTAATTATTGAGGTTTCAATTGAGTTTAGACTGTTTGTAGTTTGTATTATTCATTTATATTATTTTATTTATACGGTCAATAATTGTATTGAGTCACTGTTTTTTTTTAATTGCAAATATTTTTAATGTATTTCTTTTTGATCACAAATTAAACATATGAATTTTCACTTTTAAACTTCTTCATACGAAGCTTGACATTTGGCCAGATTCGATCTGGTGACCTTCAGTTAAAATACATGCATTCATCCATTGAACCATTTCGGCTCGTATTTGTGCTTATAATTCATCATCCGCTTAGTGTTGAAGAAAACTTCGTGAGGACACATGTGTCGGATAAAACTCTGCTAACTATTCGTACCTCGTACAGGAGTAACGCGATAAAATAGGCTCGAAACCTTCTTATGGAAAAGCGCGCATGACTATGCCCAGTAGTGGGATATTAAAGGACTTTTACTTTATCTCATAATTAAATACACCAAATAAAAATAAACACCAAAAAATAAACATTTTTCTTATAAAACGGTACTGAATATTCAAGCCGTATTTAGATTAGATAGCAATACTTGATATTGTTGTGTTCCGGTTTGATGGGTGAGTGAGCCAGTGTAATTACAGGCACAAGGGACATAAAATCTTAGTTCCCAAGG
Organism: Nymphalis io; assembly: GCF_905147045.1. Lineage (NCBI taxonomy): Eukaryota > Metazoa > Arthropoda > Insecta > Lepidoptera > Nymphalidae > Nymphalis > Nymphalis io. The sequence goes on from NC_065899.1 coordinate 10,611,908, forward strand.
TTGGTGGCGCATTGGCTATAAGCGATGGTTGACATTTCTTACAATGCCAATGTCTAAGGGCGTTTGGTGACCACTTACCATCAGGTGGCCCATATGCTCGTCCACCTTCCTATTCTATATAAAAAAAAAGATTCTCATAGATAATGAAAGCCTTTTTATTACAAAAATATAATATTATACGTTATAATCATGCTACTCACATTTCTTGTTTTCATAATCTCCAGATAATGCGATGCTACGCTAATGAGTAACGTATACACAGAATGGAGCGGGCGTGTAGCACTAGTACCCTGCATCTAATTTATTACAAACTTTGTCGCTACTAAGTGATTAAATCGCAGCTTCCTTTCGTGGGCGATCTAATTACCGACAAACCGAGAACAATAATATGTAATCTGAATATTTATGAGCCCATGTTACAATGCATCCGTGAACTTGATATAGTCGACTGTTTATCTTGAACGAAAATTGACTGTGTGCAATGAATAATTTATTGTTAGCAACCGGCACTGACGTTCGCCATATTTTAATATAAATCCATCTACCATATTGTATGCAAAATGCCATTGAATGCAGTGCAAGGCGGGATCATTATTCCAATATACGGCCGCGATATTCATCACGCAACTCTTGGTCGCAGAATTTTAAACAAATCATCTTTAACGTTGCTGTTTCTCTCTGAGGGTTCGCTTGATGTGAACGCACTCGATACCAGAATCGATTTTAATAATGCCTATGGATATAAATGTACTATATTTTATTTTATTTCTGCTCTGTATTCTTTTGTATTACTTGATAAATGCTTAAAGGAATGAGGCAATGTAGTTAAAACATTGTGTTATGCACGTTACTTTGTGTTATATATTAATATATATGTTTAATTACCTCGTTGGCTTAGTGGTTAACTGGTAATTTATATAAGGCCCTTAAAAACTATTATTTATGGTGCAATAATTACTTAATATTCATATTAATGATAAGAATTAAATAACTTGAAACTAGAAATGACTAACTTACCAATAATGGCTATTAGTAAGACATATTTGCAAACAAAAGCGTTTATTTAGCTTTAACAATCATTGGTATCTAGCCAATTAATTATAAAACAAAACAAAAGTGCATTAAATGTAAAAGATGTAATTAAATACAGTTCAATGGGTAATTTGAATAAATGAATTCGAAAAATGTATTTCATTATTAAATTACATCCTTCTATTATAAAATACGAGACGCTGCTTAAGTGTATTCTATTTTCGTATTGAACATTGTTAAAATTGTATTCTGTTAAGAATCGTGATACCAAAATTAGTGATCATTAGTATAATGGGTGCCCTAGAAAGAGCCGTAACAATAAATTTCTTAATTGCCTCGTCGACGGAATGAAGAGATTCTTAGACGGTGATGCAAAAGTGATCTCATTTTATGTGACAATTGTTTACACAACACCTTGGGAAGATTAGATAAAAATTGTTTGTTAGTGTTACAAGGTTAGGTTATTACTATAATATATATATATGCATATAATTTTCAATTAAACTTTTACTAATATTTGTTTTATTCTTAACAAAATACGCTTATAAACATTTTGCTTATATAATGTTAATATCATAGAATTTTGTTACAACGTTCTAGCTCGTATTCTTTTTAATTTTAGGCTATATAATATGTTTAGATATTCTACCACTTAATTAGTATTTCTTCTTAGAAATATTAAATGAGTCAGGGAAATCACAAGCATACTTGACCTATCACTCTTTTTGTAATATGACCATAATCATTTCGATACATATCGAAATATACGACTGATAACTTATGAGGTAATTCAGATAGTAGATTAAAACTGATGGTGCTTACCCGGGTTTGAACATTCAATCTTCAGTAAAAATGCAGGCTCTTAAGCCAACGAGCCATCTCAGGTTATTTTTACAACTAAATATGAAGAAGACTGGTGGTAGGGCTTTGTGCGTCTGGGTAGGTACCATCCACTCATCAGATATTCTACTTGTAACTTGGAACTTGGTATTGTTCCGGTTTGAAGGGTCAGTGAGCCAGTGTAATTACCTGTATGTACGTACGTAATTACCTGGATGTAAGCGATGGTAAACAATTCATACAATGTCAATGTCTATGGGCGCTTGTGACCACTTACAATCAGGTGGTCCATATGCTCGTCCGCCTACCTTATTGTATATAAAAATAAAATAAAAATGTAACTTGTATTTATTATTTTATTGTAAAATTATAATTTAATGACTATATAAGTATATATCCATTATTTATATTATAATGAGTAGTTATATTCATTGTATAATAATGTTTGACTTAATATATTTTTTTAATCATTATTTTTATATGTATTATTGAATGTATAACAAATGACGTATAATGTAAAGTGAATACGAACAAAGTCAAATGAAAACAAGAAGGTTCAAAAAAAATCTGAATTATATAAATAAAAAATATAAGATACTCGTAAAAGCTTCCCAATTTATTAGGATAATGTATCCACGAATAAACAACTATTAAGTGAATGGATTTTTATTATGCTTTCATTATTCCACGAATAACCTATAAATTATTTATCAATAAAAACGAAATTCAAACGAAAAAAATACTAATATGGAACCTGACGTCTACTCACCGAATACATTCGTTCATTCGGGATATTTTCTAAAGCAACAAAAGCAATGATGGCAGGCAAATATTCTGATGGAATAAAAAATCTGTGTTAGTGTTGCAATCAATCAAACAGCTAGCAAGCTCCCAGTTTCCAAAGCTAACTTTTCGGAATGGTCTCCTATTATTTAGTATTGATTTTGAGAGACTATTTTATTGGTTTTTGGTTCGTTCCAATGTTTATAGAGATTGTGACAGCTGTAAAAGTATGATTCCGTTTGATTCAATTCGTTTTTGTTTATATTATACGCCAACTTTGTTATGTCATAGAATTATATAGTTATATATTATTATTAATTCAAAAATCAAATAACACAATAACAAGATTTAATTAAAAGTAAATTTACGGAATGTAGATTATATTGAAAATTATTAGATAAAAATACAATAATTAACAGTAGTATTAATTATTTACTAATCTTCGCTTTTAATCGGGAGATGTTTGATATATTTCACCAAGAATATATTCATGAAGAAATTGCGAGAAAATCACGTCGTCCAATGTAGAATTAGAATGCTGTAGCACTGAGATGAAATGCGTCTGTGCTTGTCTTATGCGCTATAACATCTACTGCACAGTTTGCTAATTTATAAGATTGGCCGAAATAAAGCTATAGGGGTAACCTTTACTATGATTTGAATGAGTAGCGTAAAAGATAAAATGAACTTGGAGATTTAATTTACAGTTATAAAGATAACTCAAACATTATTATCATTGGATGAAGGAAATAATAGTTATTACTAGATAATTCTAGGAAGTAAATATATTTAGCTCTAACTATTTATATTCCTCTACTATTTGTTTCCTTTCAGGTTTTAATAAAAAAAGATGTTTATTGCCTTCTATCTAACAATTTACACTTATATAATAACACTATAGTTTGACGTCATAATTAATGGTAAATGCTTCGGAATTCAATTGTATAGATAAGTGTCAATAAAAATCGTGTTTCAATAACAATGTCTCGGTTCATTGACCTGTCTTTTATAGTCAAGTAATACAGCAGCAGCGTAATTTGCGATGAACAATTTTTCGTCATTCACTTCCCTTTCTTAGAAGTATGATTTATTGACATGCTTATTACAGGCACTTGAAGATTCTTGAGATACACTGTCGTATAAAAATGAACAATTTATTTTTTTAGTAATTTAACTAGTTTTCGCCCGCTGCGTGCATATTAGGTGGAATAGAAGGTAGATTTTAGGAAAAAAAGTCGTCTTGAACTCCAAGGAGCCTTGGGATTCAAGCTTGTTTGCTTTTGTCAAATGTCATTAAATTCGGTAAAGAGGCTTAGCCGTGAAAGCGTAACAGACAGACGTATATATTTAAATATCGTATTCTATCTGATGACAACCACAAATAAATGTTTAATGTATATTATAGTTTATTCAAAGGATCGTTATGTTTTCTTTTTAGTAATTATATTAAAATTCCAGAACTTTAATAATATTAAGGTACTAATTAATATTTAAGCTTTACAATAATGATATTTTTTTTAATTGTCTACCGAACAATTGGGGCGATCAATAACAATCTCAGTTTCACAAATTTCTATGAAAAGTCATTGAACATTTTTACGCGTTTTCTGGGATATATATAAATGTTGCAAATATTCCTCTTTTATAACAAAATATTTTTTTGTATCTTTTATAGTTGAAACATTTGGAACTCGGAATGATAGAAAAAAATTATTAAAAATATAGTGTCGAAATCTCGAGGATCGAAATTAAGATTCAAAAGGAAAATGCTGCTGTTGTCCTATAATGACACATACATTTAGTTTTAATTATTAATATGGTAATAATAAATCAATCGAATTCATATAAAATAAAAGTTCGTCATCCTTTAACGCAGTATGTTTTAACGTAGACTATTCGATACACAATGGCGTCTTGTTTAAGAATTAACATTGAAGGTAGCCAATCAACTAGACCATCGGTTGTTGATCAAACACAACAAAAAGACTTCTCAATGAAACGCTGTCCAATGAGGTGTTATCATTAATCATCTGAAAGAGACCTTGTTACGGCTTGTTGGAAAGGAGCCAAAATAGTAATAAAACAAGTCTTGTTAAATTCTTGACGGAAATATGTCTATAAACTTGTTCGCTGGTTGTTAATTTTATAAATAACAACTATTTCATATTTATATCAAAATAGATTCCGTGTCGTAATGTATCTATTCGTTGTTCTTGAGCCCGATATTTCTTAGAATATTGTAATATATAAATTTCGCCAATGTATTGATGAGTGAACCTATATAAAAATAAAATAATGATCGTGTGGAATGGTGACAAAAATGCTATAGCGATTCCATGTTATATTGCTATTCCGATTCCCTGGAATGAACAAGTCTTCCTGCCACCACTGGATTTATTGACACATGTGAATAATAGACTAATATGTTTTGCTTATAAGTCATAAATATTTTATAAAAACGTAAATTTCTGATAAGATATTTTATTATTTTATTGATGAATTGAATACTTTGTATAATTATATTACTACTGATGTTGTGATGTCTTTAAAGAGGAATAAATAACCAATTTGTTACACTAGAATTTATAAATTATAAATCAATTAATTGACGCCGGTCATAATTTGATGGATATTAATTTATTATTTATTAATATCTATCAAATCATGACCGGTGAAAAATAGAAGTATATTTTTTTTTATATGGGACAATTGAAGGTAAGTGGTCATTACCACCTATAGACATTGGCGATGTATAAAATAGTACTTAGAATAATAATTCCTTAAATCACCAACATTGGGAATTACGATTTTATTAATATTTTTGACATCTTCAAGGCTCACTCATATAAGCTTACATTGTTAAGTATTGCTGTTTAGCCGTAAAATATTCGCACTGCGAAACTATGGAATGCTTTGCCTGAGACCGTATTTCCTGATAGGTACAACGTTGGTGTCTTTAAATCCAGAGTGAACAGGTTTCTTTTAGGCAAGCGTGCTCCATCTTAGACCGTGTCGATGCTTAAGATCAGGCAAGTCAACGGTGAAACAATTGCCTATTAAGTGTAAAAAAAAATGAATTGGTGGTACTTATCCAGATGGGCTTGCATAAAGCCCTACTACCTAAAAAAACGGGTATACAGGAAAGTATTCTTTGAACTCAATAAGAAAACAAAATATAATCTTTAATTTATAAGACCAGCAGCCAATAAGTTGCTATATCGTATTCAAATTGCCCCCTAAAATGTGCAACAGAATTGCTATTTAATTAAACTAATATACTCGTGGTTTTGAACTTAGTTCATAAAATATTGTTTTTAACGCCGTCGCAGAACATAAAAAGGAAAAATTGTTTCGATAGTACCTACGTTGAAAAATTTAACTTTTACCTTTTGCGTTCTACTGGGATTTACTATGAGGTTCTTAAAGTTTGGAATAATGAGCCCATATTTTATATTTTAGGTTGTTTTTGTACAAAATAAACTGAAAAGAGAATATTTTCAATAACAATTTTGGAGTTTTCATATAAATAGGTAGATTTAGACGGTAAGAAATTTTGTATTATTTTGTAGTAATATTAATATTTCGTTTGAATTATTCAAATAATATATTGTGTGCCCAAACAGTATAACGCAGAAATAGAAATTTGTTTTCTTGAATATATCTTATAATTATGAAATATATCTTTCTTTATATCTTTAGAAGTTTCTTCATTTGTTATTCATTTGTTATTTGTCATCGTGCTTATTAAAATAGGTTTGTTAATTATAAAGTAATAATTACGCTGTCATTTGAAATATACTCTATTGACTGAACTAATTCGTTTTTGAATTATATTAAAATTATAATTAAGATTAAATTTTAATGAATATTTCATAAAAAATATAGATATTTTAAATATATAATTAATAGTTTGTGCCAGTAATTATATTCATTTAATTGAAATTATCTCTGTTTAATGTATGATCGGCTGCTAGACCAACAAAACAGTCGAAAATTAGCTAAAATAATTTATATTTAAGTATTATGTTACTATTATTATAAATGTGAAAGCGAGTTTGTTTCCTTGTTACGCTTTCAAGTTTTAACCACTCAACCGATCAACATGAAATATTGTTAACTTTTGGTTATATAGCTCACTAATAATATAATAATTTTAAATGCGTACAATAAAAAAGCACAGAAATTCCAGTACAATTTTATTCCTGATGGGTCGCGGAAAAACGTTCGCAATGTTTAATGTGATGTCATCTCGGATGCAATCCGGTATTGTTTATACTGCGCTTGTTGATACTGTGCAAGTATGATTTTATTCGCTGCAGCCTCCGTTTCTCCGTGACAAATTGACAGAAACAATCTCTTTATTTTTATAATGAAAATAAGTTTTTGCTTTGTTTATTCGTAACAATTAAAATACTGAATGGAATTTTTTAGATTAAAATATATGTAGAGATGTATATTTATTTACAATTAAATGAAATGTTTGTATTGATAAAATAAAATGTGTTTATCTGAGTAGGCTCTTACAAGCCCTTTTGAATCATTTAAATAAGATTAAATTTTATGTAAAGCTACCAATGCTTCGGAATGTAGATTAATTTGAGATTAACCGGCTAGAAACTCAGTAGTTACTTAAATTGTAATGTAAGTATAAGTATAATTGTAATGTATATGTAACAATCATATATAATGAAATTGATTTTTAAACTAATTGCGTCTCTTTTGGACTTATTTTTCTTGGGATGATTAAGGTGTTAGTTAGTTACCTTGTGTTTCTGTTTTTGTTCTTTATTTAAATATTTCGTTTTTCTGTTTTTATTTTATTTTTGATTTGTATATTTTGTAATTGTGTTGGGAATGGTGTTTTCTCTTGTAATCGGTTGTGCATAGTTTTATGTTAATGTAAAAAGTGTTTTGAATATAGAGTGTAATAAACAAATAAATATTATATTTTGAGTAAACAAATATATTTTATAGATCTGTATCGCGCCATGCTATCTCCGTCAGTACTTAGCGGTTAATGATGCGTGTCCAAGATGTTTATGCTTCTAACTTTTTTTGAATATATTTGAAATTTCTGTTCCAAATTTCATAATAACAATTTTTGTATTGTGGAATATGCTTAATATGATAATAATTAGATTAGTAGTTTCTCCGTGAATTCGGAACAAGAAAGACACAAACCCTACTTTATAATATCATCGATAGTTATTTCACTGAAAAAAACAAAAAACATTGAACACCCTGTATCTCTCATACCTACCATACCCTACCATAACCTACCATACCTCTCTAACACAACATACCTGGAAAACAATATTAGGTATTGTTATTTATCGGTATGTGTGATTAGTGCTACCTACTCAGACGGGCTCGTACAATGTAAATAATCAAGTAATCAATTCATTCTTTATTGAACACTCAGTAAGTTATTGCACGATCACGAAGAATCGATTGTTCTTAATATGTCAATCAAGACAAAGATTGTGATTAATCGCATCGATTTATACCAATAAAAACATTTTGGGAATCCATTTAAACTTAATTAAAATACATTCGTTATTGAAATTTATACGTTACATTATATATATACAGAATAAATGTATATATATTTTATTAAAGCCTATTTTTTTTTAAATCTAGTTTTACAACAAGGCAAAGAGGAAACGGTGGGAAACTCAGTTTTTACTTTAAAAATATAGTCTATCTGATACGTATACATCACCAGCTGACTACGTTACAGTCCCGTTGGTTTAGTGGCTAGCTTATAACTTAATTCCAAGGATTCAGATTCAGCCACTTGTTCGTCCCCTTTTTCCTAAATAAAATCTTCGTACAAATTTTTAAGTTGCAACTTTTTACTTCGAAAAACAAGTAGAGACAATACACAAACACATGTAAAGTAATAATACATTTTTACTATTCGGACTTAATATAATAATGATACTCTAGATATTTAATGTATAATATAATAAAATCTTCTTATTTTAAAATAAAACATCTCACTGCTTAGAAATTTCTTAAAAGGGCACAAAGAGGTATAAAACAGAAAAGATTGAGACAAAAAAGTATTTACTAAAGTATAAATTTAGTTCGTATAATCGTTTCGTTCTTCATTTCGTTCAGGCTGTCTGGGTCTGAGCTAATATTTGCACCCCTACATTATTACTGTACCTGCACAATGGAGCGAAAATTACGCGTACCGTCCAACCTGAGTGATGGGACAGGTTCGTTCGTAATAGAATTTTTGAATTGTATATTCAATCGACTTGTTACACGACTAAATATTCTGTTGTCATTTACCTTCGTGCTGTTTGTTTTAATCGACTTAAAAGTGAAGGTTCATCATTATAAATCATGTACATTTTTTATGTTTGTTCGAGTTTAACTCTTTTGTTTATGAACTGATTTTTATGATTCTATTTACGTCCGGATCCGTATGTCCCTATCCCAACTTAATTGGTATTGGACATAGTTATATTTTTTATTTGATGCGTATATCCAGGTATTTAATTATTTTTTACAAAGTTATATAATATCTTATCACATTACATTTAATATAATGTTTGGATAGTCTTATAATAGTAAGTTTATTATTGACATTACGTATTATTTCTAAATATAATAATAACTATAATAGAAAACCATCTATAAATGTCCGCTCAGGCGGATATGTGTATAATATATATATATATATTATGAAAAAATATTATTCATTATTCAAAATATAAAAAATTGTGATTTAATATTTGTCTGTTAAACTTTAATGAAAACCGTTTTATATGATTTTAGTAATTTTGTATTTTTAATTAAATTTATTGTTTACATTTATAGACCGTATCGTTAATTTCTATTTTAAAATTTCTGTCCTCTTCCTTAATAATCTTAGGAAGAAATATTTGAACTCTTTGGACGTGACTTGAAAAAAAAAAACAAAAAAAAAATTGCACACTAATCGATAATAACGTTTATATTATTTATCTTTTGATTTATTTTATCGCATGATATTATTTGTTAATTTTATAGTCGAAATATTTCCCAGCACTGCGTCATTCTAGTTTTACATAGTCTCTTTGATATAGTATTACCTACGCATTAATTTGAAACGGAATTTATTTCTCATTTACTTATTACACACACTTAATTATTAATATTTAATTAATATTCTATTATATCACACAATTACTTAATGCTCTTTCGAATATTAACGGTACAAAGCTGTAGATATTTATGTTATTTAGTTTTGATAAAGACTAAATTAGAACGTTCAAAGTTAATGGCAATATTATTAGTCCCTTGCGCTGAACCATTTAGTGTTATTAATTAATTTAATTGAATACTTAGAATGTAATACTAGTTATTTTATTATTATTTACTTATATAGATTTGTATGAATGAATTGTATATTGCAAAACAAATAACTTTATCCGTATTTATCAAGTCGTAACAAAAACTCGGAACACGGCGTACTTACAGCCTCGGTTCACGAGCTAAGTCAACAGTCATCTCATAACTCGATGCGGAGTTGCATGCATTCTTGATGAAGGCTTTTTCTTTGCCTATTCCCTCGTCGGTAGTATGGATACTTTGCATTTTGTCAAGTCTCCAGGCGGTTGGTAATTTATGGAGGTAGTAGTGTACGGTACGTTCGGCTTTAGCATGCATCTCCAAATTCATACATAAGTAAGACTGCATTCATTGATAATTTAAAAGGAAATTAAATCGAATTATATTATGATTTTTATATATTTCATATTATATTCAAATGTAAATCCAACTAAATGGTTATTTAGACTTTATAATTAAAGGAAAGCAATAAATTAATATTGGGTAAAATAATAAAATTCAGTTTCGTAAGTGAAATAAATAAAAATATGTTTTTGTATTTATAATAATATAAGTATACACGTCACACCACGCCACAATCGAGTAGAAAGCGGCGGACAGGGGTACGAAGCATAAGAGAGCGTCATGCTGCATCCCGTCACGGTATACGAGTCGGTCTTACCCGTAAGGCGCGCCAGAAGGTATTTCACATAAAAACCTACTTATTTTTATATATTACTTTACGTTATTTATTATTAATAGGATACAATAGTTAGCACTATTATAGAACGTCATAGCAACTCAATGTCTGGAAATCCACAATAGCGTGATTTTTAAGACATTTCCTGCCTCGCACAACCACTCTTTGGTACCAGCTTTA